>NC_084617.1:77272188-77393532 GCF_033978795.1 Nerophis ophidion | reverse complement strand
GTAGGATGCAGGGGAGTAACTAGTGAGGAAGTAGGATGCAGGGAGTAACTAGTGAGGAAGTAGGATGCAGGGAGTAACTAGTGAGGAAGTAGGAAGCAGGGCAGTAACTAGTGAGGAAGTAGGATGCAGGGGAGTAAACTAATGAGGAAGTAGGATGCAGGGGAGTAACTAGTGAGGAAGTAGGATGCAGGGGAGTAACTAGTGAGGAAGTAGGATGCAGGGGAGTAACTAGTGAGGAAGTAGGATGCAGGGGAGTAACTAGTGAGGAAGTAGGATGCAGGGGAGTAACTAGTGAGGAAGTAGGATGCAGGGGAGTAATTAGTGAGGAAGTAGGATGCAGGGGGAGTAACTAGTGAGGAAGTAGGATGCAGGGGAGTAACTAGTGAGGAAGTAGGATGCAGGGGAGTAACTAGTGAGGAAGTAGGAAGCAGGGCAGTAACTAGTGAGGAAGTAGGATGCAGGGCAGTAACTAGTGAGGAAGTAGGATGCAGGGGAGTAACTAGTGAGGAAGTAGGATGCAGGGAGTAACTAGTGAGGAAGTAGGATGCAGGGGAGTAACTAGTGAGGAAGTAGGATGCAGGGGAGTAACTAGTGAGGAAGTAGGATGCAGGGGAGTAACTAGTGAGGAAGTAGGAAGCAGGGGAGTAACTAGTGAGGAAGTAGGATGCAGGGAGTAACTAGTGAGGAAGTAGGATGCAGGGAGTAACTAGTGAGGAAGTAGGATGCAGGGGAGTAACTAGTGAGGAAGTAGGATGCAGGGGAGTAACTAGTGAGGAAGTAGGATGCAGGGGAGTAACTAGTGAGGAAGTAGGATGCAGGGGAGTAACTAGTGAGGAAGTAGGATGCAGGGGAGTAACTAGTGAGGAAGTAGGATGCAGGGAGTAACTAGTGAGGAAGTAGGATGCAGGGGAGTAACTAGTGAGGAAGTAGGATGCAGGGGAGTAACTAGTGAGGAAGTAGGAAGCAGGGCAGTAACTAGTGAGGAAGTAGGATGCAGGGAGTAACTAGTGAGGAAGTAGGATGCAGGGGAGTAACTAGTGAGGAAGTAGGATGCAGGGAGTAACTAGTGAGGAAGTAGGATGCAGGGGAGTAACTAGTGAGGAAGTAGGATGCAGGGGAGTAACTAGTGAGGAAGTAGGATGCAGGGAGTAACTAGTGAGGAAGTAGGATGCAGGGGAGTAACTAGTGAGGAAGTAGGATGCAGGGGAGTAACTAGTGAGGAAGTAGGATGCAGGGCAGTAACTAGTGAGGAAGTAGGATGCAGGGGAGTAACTAGTGAGGAAGTAGGATGCAGGGGAGTAACTAGTGAGGAAGTAGGATGCAGGGGAGTAACTAGTGAGGAAGTAGGATGCAGGGAGTAACTAGTGAGGAAGTAGGATGCAGGGGAGTAACTAGTGAGGAAGTAGGATGCAGGGGAGTAACTAGTGAGGAAGTAGGATGCAGGGGAGTAACTAGTGAGGAAGTAGGATGCAGGGAGTAACTAGTGAGGAAGTAGGATGCAGGGGAGTAACTAGTGAGGAAGTAGGATGCAGGGGAGTAACTAGTGAGGAAGTAGGATGCAGGGGAGTAACTAGTGAGGAAGTAGGATGCAGGGGAGTAACTAGTGAGGAAGTAGGATGCAGGGGAGTAACTAGTGAGGAAGTAGGATGCAGGGGAGTAACTAGTGAGGAAGTAGGATGCAGGGGAGTAACTAGTGAGGAAGTAGGATGCAGGGGAGTAACTAGTGAGGAAGTAGGATGCAGGGGAGTAACTAGTGAGGAAGTAGGATGCAGGGGAGTAACTAGTGAGGAAGTAGGAAGCAGGGCAGTAACTAGTGAGGAAGTAGGATGCAGGGCAGTAACTAGTGAGGAAGTAGGATGCAGGGGAGTAACTAGTGAGGAAGTAGGATGCAGGGGAGTAACTAGTGAGGAAGTAGGATGCAGGGGAGTAACTAGTGAGGAAGTAGGATGCAGGGGAGTAACTAGTGAGGAAGTAGGATGCAGGGGAGTAACTAGTGAGGAAGTAGGAAGCAGGGGAGTAACTAGTGAGGAAGTAGGATGCAGGGCAGTAACTAGTGAGGAAGTAGGATGCAGGGGAGTAACTAGTGAGGAAGTAGGATGCAGGGGAGTAACTAGTGAGGAAGTAGGATGCAGGGGAGTAACTAGTGAGGAAGTAGGATGCAGGGGAGTAACTAGTGAGGAAGTAGGATGCAGGGGAGTAACTAGTGAGGAAGTAGGATGCAGGGAGTAACTAGTGAGGAAGTAGGAAGCAGGGCAGTAACTAGTGAGGAAGTAGGATGCAGGGCAGTAACTAGTGAGGAAGTAGGATGCAGGGGAGTAACTAGTGAGGAAGTAGGATGCAGGGGGAAACTAGTGAGGAAGTAGGATGCAGGGGAGTAACTAGTGAGGAAGTAGGATGCAGGGGAGTAACTAGTGAGGAAGTAGGAAGCAGGGGAGTAACTAGTGAGGAAGTAGGATGCAGGGCAGTAACTAGTGAGGAAGTAGGATGCAGGGGAGTAACTAGTGAGGAAGTAGGATGCAGGGGAGTAACTAGTGAGGAAGTAGGATGCAGGGGAGTAACTAGTGAGGAAGTAGGATGCAGGGGAGTAACTAGTGAGGAAGTAGGATGCAGGGCAGTAACTAGTGAGGAAGTAGGATGCAGGGAGTAACTAGTGAGGAAGTAGGATGCAGGGGAGTAACTAGTGAGGAAGTAGGATGCAGGGGAGTAACTAGTGAGGAAGTAGGATGCAGGGGAGTAACTAGTGAGGAAGTAGGATGCAGGGGAGTAACTAGTGAGGAAGTAGGAAGCAGGGGAGTAACTAGTGAGGAAGTAGGATGCAGGGGAGTAACTAGTGAGGAAGTAAGATGCAGGGCAGTAACTAGTGAGGAAGTAGGATGCAGGGGAGTAACTAGTGAGGAAGTAGGATGCAGGGGAGTAACTAGTGAGGAAGTAGGATGCAGGGGAGTAACTAGTGAGGAAGTAGGATGCAGGGGAGTAACTAGTGAGGAAGTAGGATGCAGGGCAGTAACTAGTGAGGAAGTAGGATGCAGGGGAGTAACTAGTGAGGAAGTAGGATGCAGGGGAGTAACTAGTGAGGAAGTAGGATGCAGGGCAGTAACTAGTGAGGAAGTAGGATGCAGGGGAGTAACTAGTGAGGAAGTAGGATGCAGGGGAGTAACTAGTGAGGAAGTAGGATGCAGGGCAGTAACTAGTGAGGAAGTAGGATGCAGGGGAGTAACTAGTGAGGAAGTAGGATGCAGGGGAGTAACTAGTGAGGAAGTAGGATGCAGGGGTGTAACTAGTGAGGAAGTAGGATGCAGGGGAGTAACTAGTGAGGAAGTAGGATGCAGGGCAGTAACTAGTGAGGAAGTAGGATGCAGGGCAGTAACTAGTGAGGAAGTAGGATGCAGGGGAGTAACAAGTGAGGAAGTAGGATGCAGGGCAGTAACTAGTGAGGAAGTAGGATGCAGGGGAGTAACTAGTGAGGAAGTAGGATGCAGGGGAGTAACTAGTGAGGAAGTAGGATGCAGGGGAGTAACTAGTGAGGAAGTAGGATGCAGGGGAGTAACTAGTGAGGAAGTAGGATGCAGGGGAGTAACTAGTGAGGAAGTAGGATGCAGGGGAGTAACTAGTGAGGAAGTAGGATGCAGGGGAGTAACTAGTGAGGAAAGAGGATGCAGGGCAGTAACTAGTGAGGAAGTAGGATGCAGGGCAGTAACTAGTGAGGAAATAGGATGCAGGGGAGTAACTAGTGAGGAAGTAGGATGCAGGGCAGTAACTAGTGAGGAAGTAGGATGCAGGGGAGTAACTAGTGAGGAAGTAGGATGCAGGGCAGTAACTAGTGAGGAAGTAGGATGCAGGGGAGTAACTAGTGAGGAAGTAGGATGCAGGGGAGTAACTAGTGAGGAAGTAGGATGCAGGGGAGTAACTAGTGAGGAAGTAGGATGCAGGGGAGTAACTAGTGAGGAAGTAGGATGCAGGGGAGTAACTAGTGAGGAAGTAGGATGCAGGGGAGTAACTAGTGAGGAAGTAGGATGCAGGGGAGTAACTAGTGAGGAAGTAGGATGCAGGGCAGTAACTAGTGAGGAAGTAGGATGCAGGGGAGTAACTAGTGAGGAAGTAGGATGCAGGGGAGTAACTAGTGAGGAAGTAGGATGCAGGGGAGTAACTAGTGAGGAAGTAGGATGCAGGGCAGTAACTAGTGAGGAAGTAGGATGCAGGGGAGTAACTAGTGAGGAAGTAGCATGCAGGGCAGTAACTAGTGAGGAAGTAGGATGCAGGGGAGTAACTAGTGAGGAAGTAGGATGCAGGGCAGTAACTAGTGAGGAAGTAGGATGCAGGGGAGTAACTAGTGAGGAAGTAGGATGCAGGGGAGTAACTAGTGAGGAAGTAGGATGCAGGGGAGTAACTAGTGAGGAAGTAGGATGCAGGGCAGTAACTAGTGAGGAAGTAGGATTTAGGGGAGTAACTAGTGAGGAAGTAGGATGCAGGGAGTAACTAGTGAGGAAATAGGATGCAGGGGAGTAACTAGTGAGGAAGTAGGATGCAGGGCAGTAACTAGTGAGGAAGTAGGATGCAGGGGAGTAACTAGTGAGGAAGTAGGATGCAGGGCAGTAACTAGTGAGGAAGTAGGATGCAGGGGAGTAACTAGTGAGGAAGTAGGATGCAGGGAGTAACTAGTGAGGAAGTAGGATGCAGGGAGTAACTAGTGAGGAAGTAGGATGCAGGGCAGTAACTAGTGAGGAAGTAGGATTTAGGGGAGTAACTAGTGAGGAAGTAGGATGCAGGGCAGTAACTAGTGAGGAAATAGGATGCAGGGGAGTAACTAGTGAGGAAGTAGGATGCAGGGCAGTAACTAGTGAGGAAGTAGGATGCAGGGGAGTAACTAGTGAGGAAGTAGGATGCAGGGCAGTAACTAGTGAGGAAGTAGGATGCAGGGGAGTAACTAGTGAGGAAGTAGGATGCAGGGGAGTAACTAGTGAGGAAGTAGGATGCAGGGGAGTAACTAGTGAGGAAGTAGGATGCAGGGGAGTAACTAGTGAGGAAGTAGGATGCAGGGGAGTAACTAGTGAGGAAGTAGGATGCAGGGGAGTAACTAGTGAGGAAGTAGGATGCAGGGGAGTAACTAGTGAGGAAGTAGGATGCAGGGCAGTAACTAGTGAGGAAGTAGGATGCAGGGGAGTAACTAGTGAGGAAGTAGGATGCAGGGGAGTAACTAGTGAGGAAGTAGGATGCAGGGGAGTAACTAGTGAGGAAGTAGGACGCAGGGGAGTAACTAGTGAGGAAGTAGGATGCAGGGGAGTAACTAGTGAGGAAGTAGGATGCAGGGGAGTAACTAGTGAGGAAGTAGGATGCAGGGCAGTAACTAGTGAGGAAGTAGGATGCAGGGGAGTAACTAGTGAGGAAGTAGGATGCAGGGCAGTAACTAGTGAGGAAGTAGGATGCAGGGCAGTAACTAGTGAGGAAGTAGGATGCAGGGGAGTAACTAGTGAGGAAGTAGGATGCAGGGGAGTAACTAGTGAGGAAGTAGGATGCAGGGGAGTAACTAGTGAGGAAGTAGGATGCAGGGGAGTAACTAGTGAGGAAGTAGGATGCAGGGGAGTAACTAGTGAGGAAGTAGGATGCAGGGGAGTAACTAGTGAGGAAGTAGGATGCAGGGGAGTAACTAGTGAGGAAGTAGCATGCAGGGCAGTAACTAGTGAGGAAGTAGGATGCAGGGGAGTAACTAGTGAGGAAGTAGGATGCAGGGCAGTAACTAGTGAGGAAGTAGGATGCAGGGGAGTAACTAGTGAGGAAGTAGGATGCAGGGGAGTAACTAGTGAGGAAGTAGGATGCAGGGGAGTAACTAGTGAGGAAGTAGGATGCAGGGCAGTAACTAGTGAGGAAGTAGGATGCAGGGGAGTAACTAGTGAGGAAGTAGGATGCAGGGGAGTAACTAGTGAGGAAGTAGGATGCAGGGGAGTAACTAGTGAGGAAGTAGGATGCAGGGGAGTAACTAGTGAGGAAGTAGGATGCAGGGGAGTAACTAGTGAGGAAGTAGGATGCAGGGGAGTAACTAGTGAGGAAGTAGGATGCAGGGGAGTAACTAGTGAGGAAGTAGGATGCAGGGCAGTAACTAGTGAGGAAGTAGGATGCAGGGGAGTAACTAGTGAGGAAGTAGGATGCAGGGGAGTAACTAGTGAGGAAGTAGGATGCAGGGGAGTAACTAGTGAGGAAGTAGGATGCAGGGGAGTAACTAGTGAGGAAGTAGGATGCAGGGGAGTAACTAGTGAGGAAGTAGGATGCAGGGGAGTAACTAGTGAGGAAGTAGCATGCAGGGCAGTAACTAGTGAGGAAGTAGGATGCAGGGGAGTAACTAGTGAGGAAGTAGGATGCAGGGCAGTAACTAGTGAGGAAGTAGGATGCAGGGGAGTAACTAGTGAGGAAGTAGGATGCAGGGGAGTAACTAGTGAGGAAGTAGGATGCAGGGGAGTAACTAGTGAGGAAGTAGGATGCAGGGGAGTAACTAGTGAGGAAGTAGGATGCAGGGGAGTAACTAGTGAGGAAGTAGGATGCAGGGCAGTAACTAGTGAGGAAGTAGGATGCAGGGGAGTAACTAGTGAGGAAGTAGGATGCAGGGGAGTAACTAGTGAGGAAGTAGGATGCAGGGGAGTAACTAGTGAGGAAGTAGGATGCAGGGGAGTAACTAGTGAGGAAGTAGGATGCAGGGGAGTAACTAGTGAGGAAGTAGGATGCAGGGGAGTAACTAGTGAGGAAGTAGGATGCAGGGGAGTAACTAGTGAGGAAGTAAGATGCAGGGCAGTAACTAGTGAGGAAGTAGGATGCAGGGGAGTAACTAGTGAGGAAGTAGGATGCAGGGAGTAACTAGTGAGGAAGTAGGATGCAGGGGAGTAACTAGTGAGGAAGTAGGATGCAGGGGAGTAACTAGTGAGGAAGTAGGATGCAGGGCAGTAACTAGTGAGGAAGTAGGATGCAGGGGAGTAACTAGTGAGGAAGTAGGATGCAGGGGAGTAACTAGTGAGGAAGTAGGATGCAGGGCAGTAACTAGTGAGGAAGTAGGATGCAGGGGAGTAACTAGTGAGGAAGTAGGATGCAGGGGAGTAACTAGTGAGGAAGTAGGATGCAGGGGAGTAACTAGTGAGGAAGTAGGATGCAGGGCAGTAACTAGTGAGGAAGTAGGATGCAGGGGAGTAACTAGTGAGGAAGTAGGATGCAGGGGAGTAACTAGTGAGGAAGTAGGATGCAGGGGTGTAACTAGTGAGGAAGTAGGATGCAGGGGAGTAACTAGTGAGGAAGTAGGATGCAGGGCAGTAACTAGTGAGGAAGTAGGATGCAGGGCAGTAACTAGTGAGGAAGTAGGATGCAGGGGAGTAACAAGTGAGGAAGTAGGATGCAGGGCAGTAACTAGTGAGGAAGTAGGATGCAGGGAGTAACTAGTGAGGAAGTAGGATGCAGGGGAGTAACTAGTGAGGAAGTAGGATGCAGGGAGTAACTAGTGAGGAAGTAGGATGCAGGGGAGTAACTAGTGAGGAAGTAGGATGCAGGGGAGTAACTAGTGAGGAAGTAGGATGCAGGGGAGTAACTAGTGAGGAAGTAGGATGCAGGGGAGTAACTAGTGAGGAAAGAGGATGCAGGGCAGTAACTAGTGAGGAAGTAGGATGCAGGGCAGTAACTAGTGAGGAAATAGGATGCAGGGGAGTAACTAGTGAGGAAGTAGGATGCAGGGCAGTAACTAGTGAGGAAGTAGGATGCAGGGGAGTAACTAGTGAGGAAGTAGGATGCAGGGCAGTAACTAGTGAGGAAGTAGGATGCAGGGGAGTAACTAGTGAGGAAGTAGGATGCAGGGGAGTAACTAGTGAGGAAGTAGGATGCAGGGGAGTAACTAGTGAGGAAGTAGGATGCAGGGGAGTAACTAGTGAGGAAGTAGGATGCAGGGGAGTAACTAGTGAGGAAGTAGGATGCAGGGGAGTAACTAGTGAGGAAGTAGGATGCAGGGGAGTAACTAGTGAGGAAGTAGGATGCAGGGCAGTAACTAGTGAGGAAGTAGGATGCAGGGGAGTAACTAGTGAGGAAGTAGGATGCAGGGGAGTAACTAGTGAGGAAGTAGGATGCAGGGGAGTAACTAGTGAGGAAGTAGGATGCAGGGCAGTAACTAGTGAGGAAGTAGGATGCAGGGGAGTAACTAGTGAGGAAGTAGCATGCAGGGCAGTAACTAGTGAGGAAGTAGGATGCAGGGGAGTAACTAGTGAGGAAGTAGGATGCAGGGCAGTAACTAGTGAGGAAGTAGGATGCAGGGGAGTAACTAGTGAGGAAGTAGGATGCAGGGGAGTAACTAGTGAGGAAGTAGGATGCAGGGGAGTAACTAGTGAGGAAGTAGGATGCAGGGCAGTAACTAGTGAGGAAGTAGGATTTAGGGGAGTAACTAGTGAGGAAGTAGGATGCAGGGGAGTAACTAGTGAGGAAATAGGATGCAGGGGAGTAACTAGTGAGGAAGTAGGATGCAGGGCAGTAACTAGTGAGGAAGTAGGATGCAGGGGAGTAACTAGTGAGGAAGTAGGATGCAGGGCAGTAACTAGTGAGGAAGTAGGATGCAGGGGAGTAACTAGTGAGGAAGTAGGATGCAGGGGAGTAACTAGTGAGGAAGTAGGATGCAGGGGAGTAACTAGTGAGGAAGTAGGATGCAGGGCAGTAACTAGTGAGGAAGTAGGATTTAGGGGAGTAACTAGTGAGGAAGTAGGATGCAGGGCAGTAACTAGTGAGGAAATAGGATGCAGGGGAGTAACTAGTGAGGAAGTAGGATGCAGGGCAGTAACTAGTGAGGAAGTAGGATGCAGGGGAGTAACTAGTGAGGAAGTAGGATGCAGGGCAGTAACTAGTGAGGAAGTAGGATGCAGGGGAGTAACTAGTGAGGAAGTAGGATGCAGGGGAGTAACTAGTGAGGAAGTAGGATGCAGGGGAGTAACTAGTGAGGAAGTAGGATGCAGGGGAGTAACTAGTGAGGAAGTAGGATGCAGGGGAGTAACTAGTGAGGAAGTAGGATGCAGGGGAGTAACTAGTGAGGAAGTAGGATGCAGGGGAGTAACTAGTGAGGAAGTAGGATGCAGGGCAGTAACTAGTGAGGAAGTAGGATGCAGGGGAGTAACTAGTGAGGAAGTAGGATGCAGGGGAGTAACTAGTGAGGAAGTAGGATGCAGGGGAGTAACTAGTGAGGAAGTAGGACGCAGGGGAGTAACTAGTGAGGAAGTAGGATGCAGGGGAGTAACTAGTGAGGAAGTAGGATGCAGGGGAGTAACTAGTGAGGAAGTAGGATGCAGGGCAGTAACTAGTGAGGAAGTAGGATGCAGGGGAGTAACTAGTGAGGAAGTAGGATGCAGGGCAGTAACTAGTGAGGAAGTAGGATGCAGGGCAGTAACTAGTGAGGAAGTAGGATGCAGGGGAGTAACTAGTGAGGAAGTAGGATGCAGGGGAGTAACTAGTGAGGAAGTAGGATGCAGGGGAGTAACTAGTGAGGAAGTAGGATGCAGGGGAGTAACTAGTGAGGAAGTAGGATGCAGGGGAGTAACTAGTGAGGAAGTAGGATGCAGGGGAGTAACTAGTGAGGAAGTAGGATGCAGGGGAGTAACTAGTGAGGAAGTAGCATGCAGGGCAGTAACTAGTGAGGAAGTAGGATGCAGGGGAGTAACTAGTGAGGAAGTAGGATGCAGGGGAGTAACTAGTGAGGAAGTAGGATGCAGGGGAGTAACTAGTGAGGAAGTAGGATGCAGGGAGTAACTAGTGAGGAAGTAGGATGCAGGGCAGTAACTAGTGAGGAAGTAGGATGCAGGGGAGTAACTAGTGAGGAAGTAGGATGCAGGGGAGTAACTAGTGAGGAAGTAGGATGCAGGGGAGTAACTAGTGAGGAAGTAGGATGCAGGGGAGTAACTAGTGAGGAAGTAGGATGCAGGGGAGTAACTAGTGAGGAAGTAGGATGCAGGGGAGTAACTAGTGAGGAAGTAGGATGCAGGGGAGTAACTAGTGAGGAAGTAGGATGCAGGGCAGTAACTAGTGAGGAAGTAGGATGCAGGGGAGTAACTAGTGAGGAAGTAGGATGCAGGGGAGTAACTAGTGAGGAAGTAGGATGCAGGGGAGTAACTAGTGAGGAAGTAGGATGCAGGGGAGTAACTAGTGAGGAAGTAGGATGCAGGGGAGTAACTAGTGAGGAAGTAGGATGCAGGGGAGTAACTAGTGAGGAAGTAGCATGCAGGGCAGTAACTAGTGAGGAAGTAGGATGCAGGGGAGTAACTAGTGAGGAAGTAGGATGCAGGGCAGTAACTAGTGAGGAAGTAGGATGCAGGGGAGTAACTAGTGAGGAAGTAGGATGCAGGGGAGTAACTAGTGAGGAAGTAGGATGCAGGGGAGTAACTAGTGAGGAAGTAGGATGCAGGGGAGTAACTAGTGAGGAAGTAGGAAGCAGGGCATCGGTACCCAGGTGTGTTTATGCTGAGCGAGGCGGTTTCTGCAATCCTGTTGCCCCCCCCCCCCCCCCCCCCCCCCCCCCCGCAGTGCTGGCTGTTTGGCAGACAGACGCCCGCTTGCCAACACAGCTGCCTATTGAGAAGCGGCGTTACAGACACAATGTGAGCCACAGACTTGCTGCATCAACACCAGCGACCTTTTTCTGCTGCTGTGGCGGGAAATAAAGCATAAATAGCCCCTGGTGTCGGTCCTGGAATGGTTCAAGCACACAGAAGCATCAAGCGGCGCTGAGAAGAAGGCCAGCACACCCCAGGTAATGTCTGGATGCTCACTGCTCAGCGGGGAGAGACTTCTCAATTATTTTGTGTTCAGCCAGTGTCCTCTGCAGTGGACATTTTGGAATTTGCATGTTTGAACGCTGACAGAAGACAAAGGACCCAAAACAAAATGTCCACTACAGAGGACGACAGGGATGTGTTATGTCCAGTATGAATCTCAGCACGTGAATGTGAAGTGATGAAGCTTTGAAGGCAAATGCGGAGGAGATGATGTTCCTGTGAGGCAACAAGTATTTAGTCAGCCAGCGATTGTGCAAGTTCTCCCACTTCAAATGATGACAGAGGTCTGTCATTTTCATCATAGGTACACTTCAACTGGGAGAGACAGAATGGGGAAAAAAAAATCCAGGAATTCACATTGTAGGAATTTTAAAGAATTTATTTGTAAATGATGGTGGAAAATAAGTATTTGCTCAAGCATTCAAAGCTCTCATTCTTTCCTTAACACGGATCAATCGTCCTGTCCCCTTAGCAGAAAAACAGCCCCAAAGCATGATGTTTCCACCCCCATGCTTCACAGTAGGTATGGTGTTCTTGGGATGCAACTCAGTATTCTTCTTCCTCCAAACACGACAAGTTCTATTTTGGTTTCATCTGACCACATGACATTCTCCCAATCCTCTGCTGTATCATCCATGTATCCATTTTGGTATCAACTCAACTGGTGGTGTTTGGAGGAAGAAGAATACTGAGTTGCATCCCAAGAACACCATACCTACTGTGAAGCATGGGGGTGGAAACATCATGCTTTGGGGCTGTTTTTCTGCTAAGGGGACAGGACGATTGATCCGTGTTAAGGAAAGAATGAATGGGGCCATGTATCCTGAGATTTGGAGCCAAAACCTCCTTCCATCAGTGAGAGCTTTGAATGCTTGACCAAATACTTATTTTCCACCATCATTTACAAATAAATTCTTTAAAATTCCTACAATGTGAATTCCTGGATTTTTTTTCACATTCTGTCTCTCCCAGTTGAAGTGTACCTATGATGAACATTACAGACCTCTGTCATCATTTGAAGTGGGAGAACTTGCACAATCGCTGGCTGACTAAACACTTGTTTGCCCCACTGTATTTAAGTTATTGCCCCACTGTGTTTGTGTGGCCTTAATGTGAAGTGATGAAGCTTTGAAGGCAAATACAAATAACACAATGTTATGTGTGTCGCCTGGAAGGAGAGGAGCGACTGAAAGGATGTCGGAACAACAAGGTGCTCCAGAGCAGCTGGCAGCTGGGAAGAGCCAAGGTGGCGCCGGGGCCCCTTTCAAGGTATCTCCTCACCTTCATACTTCTTCTACAACTTTTTATTACATTCTGCACACTTTTGGAATGTGGATCAATTATGATTCATCACAGGTTGTTAACTGCTTACATCATTTCAATTTACTTAATCAATCAATCAATCAGTCAATGTTTATTTATATAGCCCTAAATCACCAGAGTCTCAAAGGGCTGCACAAGCCACAACCACATCATCAGTTAGGATCCCGTTCTTAAAAAATATATTTAGACACAAATACAACTTTAGTGACAAAATGTCAATAAAATTGAATATTTAATGCAGGGGCGAATGATCTATGGCCCCCAGGATGATATTTGATTAGTATTAGAAGCGGTATTTTAAGCTTTTTTGCAAGCGTTTTGAAAACAAATGATAAATGAAGTAACTGAAATATGTATACATATATATATATATATATATATAAGGGATGCACCGAAATGAAAATTTGTGGCCGAAGCCGAAGCCGAAAAAAATTTAAACGCTTGGCCGAATACCGAATAATGAATGCAGTTTTTCACAAATTTTTTTGTATTACATAAATAGCCTAGAATAAATATTTAGACATGTTTTTCAAATAAATTATTTTTTTATTGAATATTGACATTTTTTTAATATTCCAGTAGCCTTTGCTTTTCAAAAAAGCACAAAGTTTTTCATTTATATTAGGCCTTCAAACAAAACATGCATTCCAAAAAAAATAAAGTGCATTAAAGTGGATAAACCCACAACAAATGAATTATTGTCCTTTTGGCAAAAGTCTGCTTAGCCACAGTAGATATGCTAATAATGTAAACAGAAGGCTCAAGTAAATCTCAATAAGTGTGTGCTTGTAACCTCATACACTTATACAGGTAGCCTACATTGTAACCTCATACACTTATACAGGTAGCCTACACAACAGACTAATAATGTAAACAGAAGGCTCAAGTAAATCTCAATAAGTGTGTGCTTGTAACCTCATACACTTATACAGGTACACAACATATCCCAACGTCACCGCGTCAAAAAATTGCGTCACACGCCACTATTCGGCCTTGTTTTTAACTCATTCCACCAAAGACCGAATGTGGCTTTTTTTGCCATATTCGGCCGAATATATTCGGTTACCGATTAATCGGTGCATCCCTAATATAAATATATATATATATATATATATATATATATATATATATATATATATATATATATATATATATATATATGTGTGTGTGTGTGTGTGTGTGTGTGTAAGCTTTGAAAATCTGCTGTACAGTATGTGTACAGCAATACAAAACCTCACAAAAATGTCTGATTGAATACTAAAAGCATTTTAAAATGTACCGGTAATTATGTTTTAGGGTTAGGCTATCATTTTTGACTTAGGGGCCAAATTTAGAGAAAAAAATGTGTCTGGGGGCCGGTATATCTATTTTTAGGAACACTAATACAAAACCTCCCGATAATGTCTGATTGAATGCTAAAAAACTTTACGACAGACCGCCTGAAAAAACTGAATGGCATTTTACATTTTTTTTACGGAATAAGACACCCAGAATGTAGATGAAAATAAAGAATTATGGGATTGACAATATTAACTATGAAGGATAAAACACTGAATATTGACAACATATGAACATCACACCCCCTCTCCATCCACATATTTTACAATCAGGCAAAACAAAAATGCAACAAACACAGCGAAATATGAACACAGAGGGTGGGGAAAAAACACTTTTGAATCTGATATATCTGATATATTACTAAGTTTTACAGTTTTTTTAAGCTTTACAACTTTGTTGTAAAAATGTCCATCCACATCTGTCCCTGACACCAACATTTCAGGTTCGTTTTGAAAACATTCTGTGGAAATGCTTGATGCCTCGTCTGACCTGCTGTGACTCCCATGACCATAGTAACTAATTACATGACCATAGTAACTAATTACATGACCATAGTAACTAATTACATGAAGTGAAGTGAATTATATTTATATAGCGCTTTTCTCTAGTGACTCAATGTGCTTTTACATAGTGAAAGTCAATATCTAAGTTACATTTAAAGCAGTGTGGGTGGCACTGGGAGCAGGTGGGTAAAGTATCTTGCCCAAGGACACAACGGCAGTGACTAGGATGGCGGAAGCAAGGAATTGAACCTGGAACCTTCAAGTTTCTGGCACAGCCACTCTACCAGCCGGGCTATACCGCCCCTAGATGAGCATAGTAACTAATTAGATGAGCATAGTAAGTAATTAGATGAGCATAGTAACTAATTAGATGAGCATAGTAACTAATTAGATGACATAGTAAGTAATTAGATGAGCATAGTAAGTAATTAGATGACATAGTAAGTAATTAGATGACATAGTAACTAATTAGATGACATAGTAAGTAATTAGATGAGCATAGTAAGTAATTAGATGACATAGTAACTAATTAGATGAGCATAGTAACTAATTAGATGACATAGTAACTAATTAGATGAGCATAGTAACTAATTAGATGACATAGTAAGTAATTAGATGAGCATAGTAAGTAATTAGATGAGCATAGTAAGTAATTAGATGACATAGTAAGTAATTAGATGACATAGTAAGTAATCAGATGACATAGTAAGTAATTAGATGACATAGTAAGTAATTAGATGACATAATAAGTAATTAGATGAGCATAGAAAGTAATTAGATGACATAGTAAGTAATTAGATGACATAGTAAGTAATTAGATGAGCATAGTAAGTAATTAGATGAGCATAGAAAGTAATTAGATGACATAGTAAGTAATTAGATGACATAGTAAGTAATTAGATGACATAGTAAGTAATTAGATGAGCATAGTAATTAGTATATGATGCAGATTCCAAGCATGTAAAGACTTAGTATGTTTGAAGACTTCTGCTAATGTGAAAAGATGAGTGCACATCATAATTGCAGCTACACTTTACATCTTAAACATCTAAAAAATATATTTAGGAATGTCCGGCGCTCCAGATTGAAAAGCTGAACAGGTCTTAGTTTGCTCAGGTCTAGTTTATGGCAAACTGAACGCAGCCATTTTTTTTAATACATCATTTTTCTTTGTGGTCCAGGTGGTGCTGTTTGAATTTGAGAACTTCCAGGGCAGCAAAGCTGAATTCTCTGCAGAGTGCAAAGATGTACTAGACAAAAGTCTCAAGAAGGTCGGCTCGCTGATCGTAGAATCTGGGCCGTAAGTCATATTTCTTATGTTCACATGTGTGGGAAATATTCTTTCATGTTCCTGTCTTCTTCTTTCCTGGCAGCTGGGTGGGTTACGATCGCCACGGCTTCAAGGGGGAACAGTTCATTCTGGAAAAAGGCCAGTACCCTCGCTGGGACACCTGGACCAACAGTCAGAACAGCAACTGCCTGTTGTCTCTAAGGCCGCTCAAAGTGGTGAGTAGACCGTCTCAACGTCCATGGCAAGGATAAGATAGGACAGGATAGGTCTTTATTGTCATTGCACAGGTACAATGAAACTTTGTTTTCAGCACAAACCCGTTCAAGATGAGACAAAGAAACAGTGTACAAGGTTACAGAACAGGAACGCTGATGAGTCGCCACAAGGCGCTCCGTAAAAGATGGGAAAAAGGTCAACGCTGGGGAAGGATGAGTGAAAAAAATACAATCTAGACTGGGCTCCTCAGGGGGCCCAGTCTGGAGTGGGAAAAAACCTCCATAGCAAAGCACATATACATATTACAACGTACATGTCAAAGTGTGTTGGTGACAAACCCCAAGATGCAGAGAAGGAGGCAGCCATTTTGCAGGTAAACATGTTTTCATTAAAATACTAAGACCAATCAATGTTTATTTATATAGCCCCAAATCACAAATGTCTCAAAGGACTGCACAAATCATTACGACTACAACATCCTCGGAAGAACCCACAAAAGGGCAAGGAAAACTCACACCCAGTGGGCAGGGAGAATTCACATCCAGTGGGACGCCAGTGACAATGCTGACTATGAGAAACCTTGGAGAGGACCTCAGATGTGGGCAACCCCCCCCTTTAAGGGACCGAAAGCAATGGATGTCGAGCGGGTCTAACATGATACTGTGAAAGTTCAATCCATAGTGGCTCCAACACAGCGGATCCAAGACAGCAGCGAGAGTCCCGTCCACAGGAAACCATCCCAAGCGGAGGCGGATCAGCAGCGTAGAGATGTCCCCAACCGATACACAGGCGAGCGGTCCATCCTGGGTCCCGACGAGCGGTCCATCCTGGGTCTCGACTCTGGACAGCCAGTACTTCATCTATGGTCATCGGACCGGACCCCCTCCACAAGGGAGGGGGGGACATAGGAGAAAGAAAAGAAGCGGCAGATCAACTGGTCTAAAAAGGAGGTTTATTTAAAGGCTAGAGTATACAGATGAGTTTTAAGGTGAGACTTAAATGCTTCATTGATTGAAAATACTAAGACAAAAACAAACAAAGGGTATAAACAAAAAGCGCGCACGTGGGCGGATAACAAACAAAAAGGCCTAGCGTGGAATCTAGCAGGTAACGAGTAGGAAACAGAAGTCGTGCTTATAATATGAAAAAAAACTTGGAAGCAGGGAACAAAAGACAATAAGCTACAAACCACTATCGAATATGGCTGACCGCAACAATAACCCAGCAACTGACTGGAGGACAAAAACAGACTCAAATAGAATTAGGCTGATTGACACCAGGTGTGGCCAGGTATCAATCAGCTGCAGCTGAGGGGAAACAGCACACAGGGGGAAAAAAACAGGAAACAGACAGGAACTAAAAACAGGAAATACTAAACACACACAGAGGAAAAACTAAAACACAAACAAACTGTCAGTGGCAAGCCTTACAGTAGATCTCCAGATATCTAGCAACAGAGGGGAGGGAGTGGGGGGTCATGGTGGCAGGCTGCAGCTCTCAGGCGCTGACCATCCTTTCATCACCCCTATGGGAGTTGTGTTGAGGGCGTTGGATTGGGGGGTGCGGGGTATGTGTGTGTGGCGTATATTTTTGTGGATGCATGTGTGTGTGTGTAAGCCTGCGGTGTATCTCTTTTCCGCGGCCTTGATGTCGTGCAGCCGATAGTCAGCCCAAAGTCAACAACAACAGGTGTGTGTCCATGAGAGACAAGAAGGGAGTTTGTTTTGTCTTCGCCGCACTGTCCTTCTGGAGAGTCTCCAAGCCAGGGAAACAATCCAAGTTAGAATGTTTTGTATGCGAGTGGAAATAAAATTTGCTTTTCACTCTAAATTGTCCATGACTGGTCCTCAACATTCATCCTGCGGGGCAGACAGTCCGATGTGATCCAAATCACAAGAGTGTCCACAGTTCTTCCCGCATCCTCCAATCATTTGTGGCAGCTTTTGGGTTATTTTGAAGACTGCCAGCAACTTCCAATTTGTGGACAAACCAGAGCGACGCTTACTCCAATCAGCAGATGTCCTGTTGTCTTAATTCAGACTAGGTAGATATCTTCACATCCTCCACTGGAAGTGTCGCCAGGCACGTGGCACTCCTTCTCCTCCCAAGAGTCCGTGGTGTGTCCAGCAACAACTGCTGCGTCACCACAAGCAGGTTCCCCCAAACACAAGCTCTTGTCAATTTGGTTGAGGCCATTTAAATAGTTCCAATGTCTAGATTTGGAGAGCAGTGCAAAAAGAGGCAACAAGAAAGTTAGGACAAGAGAAAGAAGCAAGCAGGAGAGATAAGGGAGAAGAAAGGGGAGCGTCCGCCCTCCATGAGTGTCAGCGAGTAAGACGACCACGTCAACATCACCGTGTGTGTCTTCCATCTGCAGGACGGAGCTGAGCACAAGCTGCACCTGTTTGAGAACCCCGCCTTTACAGGTCGCAAGATGGAGATCATTGATGACGACGTCCCCAGTCTGTGGGGCCACGGTTTTCAGGACCGCGTCGCAAGCGTCAAAGCTCTTCACGGAACGTAAGACTTACACTTTCTCTCGAATGTGAATACTTTTTGCTGTTCACGCGCTGAATGTGCTCCCCCCCCCTCCAGATGGGTTGGGTACCAATACCCAGGCTATAGGGGGCGCCAGTTTATATTCGAGCAAGGGGATTTCAAGCACTGGAACGACTGGGAGGCCCCAGCACCGCAGATTCAGTCTGTCCGACGTGTGCGGGACATGCAGTGGCACAAAAGGGGCTGCTTCTCTGCTCCGGACCCAGCTCCGGGTCCTGGTCCGGACCCGGATCCCACTCCGATGCCGCCTGCTCCCTCTGCCAAAGCTGGGGCCAGCTGAGCAGGTTACAGCCCGGCCTCGAGTCCCCGCCTTCACTAACCACGAGAGATGCTGCTTGGGCCCACAAATCAGTGCCATTAATGTTTCAGGGGCCAATAGAATGAAATACATTTAATAAAGTCTTTGACATGGAATTGGTGTTTGTTGGTGATGTGATAAACTCCAGTCTAGGCCAAGACTACCCAACATAGCTACGGTGTGTGAACATATTCATCCACTTTTATTAATCGTGTATTCTGTCATGTGACTGGCACGCGGCGACTACAGACTGGATGTCAGCTTTCTATTAAAAGCCAGTGCATCACATTCTCTACATCTCTGTGTCCTACATTGAACTAGGGATTGGTACCTTTCACATTTGTATTGATACGGTACCAATTCCTGGTACCTTGGAATTAGTCAACATTGGTGTGTGTTGATGTTTTATCAGGTGTCGTATCTTGTTTTCCAACATTTCCTACTCTCATTTGCAAGTATCGTACAGCAGACTCTGCATGCACTTGCTATTCCAAGACATTAAAAGGCAGTAGTTTATAGACTAAATTGTGTTGCCTAGCTACGAAGGAATCTTTGCCATTAAGCTGATTCTGTCAGTATGTTGCACCCTACAAAGTGTTTATACTGTAAGTAGTGTACAATTGGGTCGCATGTCTGCAAAGGTTGTGTATCCAAGATCCAGAAGGAAACGGCAAGAGACGGATCGGCGGTAAGAATGACGATTAAATCCAAACTAAGAGGCACAATACAAACTCACTGAACTGGAGACAGCGTAGCTTAGCATAGCATAAATTAAAAACTAAGCCAAACTTAGCTTGTTGCAAAGCGCGAACAGACTGCCAGGGCCAACTGGAAGGACCAAACAGGCGTAAATAACTCTCTGATTAGTGATCAGGCGCAGGAGAGTGTCTTGACCACTAATCAGAGGCAGGTGCAACAACCAGTGCCCATGGCAACTGTGAAAACTAAAGAAGGCGCTGAAACAAAAGTAAACTTAAGATAATGTTACCAAACTAAACATCAAGAATTGACCCGGATTCCTAAAGGACGGATTCCAGACATCCTGAAAAAACTAGGTTTGAAGTCACTTGAGGTCGGCGGGAGTACAAACTTGTAGTTGGCAGCGGGTTGCCAGGCCAAGTGTCCACAAAGCCAGCAGGGACAAGACAGGAACTTCGTCGCCGCTGGCAAGGCTGGCAAGGCTGGCAAGGCTGGCATTTAGAATTGTCCACACTTGTGGCAGACGAAGAGGGGGACTTGAGCGGGACCAAATCTTCAAAAGCCATTGTTGTTCACGCTGAAGACCTGGGCAAGACTGCTGATAGCAGGTCAAGAACTTTCAATCGAAGCGTTTTGTGTAGATTTATTTTGGACGTCTGGAACAAATTAATTTGAATTGCGCTATTTGTAATTAAAAAATGTTCTTCAAGTTTCATATGATTCGTCTGAACTTTTGGAGAAAGATAAATGTCGGCCCTTGGTGTGATCCCAGGATGCAGAGAAGGAAGACAAAGTTCAAGCAGAAGGTCCATAGCTAAAGGACGGTACAAAGGTCAAATTATTGAAAAGGAACAACTAGTTTTAGATATTATTATATTTCATATATAATAACAATTGTAAATATAACATTTTGATGGGCCTGCTGTCTGTGTCCTGGACCTCTGGTTGGGGGTCCTCAGAAGCCGCCGTGCTTTTAGGATGCTACCAAGTGTCCAAAAGTATACACACACACATACATATATATATATATATATATATATATATATACATATATATATATATAATTGTATTTATTTATTTTTTTATGTGGCAGTTTATTGAGATAGTGTATGTTAACCCCATCTTTAAAAGTTAAAAACATAAATAAAATAATCCAGGCAATAATCATTTTTCTAGTGCATGTAAACCTACCAAGTGTGAGTGTGTATGGGGCGGTGAAGTGGGGTTTATGGGGTGGGGGGGGCCCTTTACAAGTCTTGTGTATGGGGGTTCAGAATTTGGGGGTTACCTCGCATCAGGGGTGTCAAAGTCAAGTCCTGCGGGTCAGATCCGGCCCATGAATGAATGATCCATGGCCCCTGAGATGATATTTGATTAGTATTAGAAGCGGCCCGCAGGCCACAGCCGCCCGCTGCTGCTTTGCACGCATTAATACTCCATCTGTGTTGGTGCGTGCAATTTTCAAAATGGGTTCCCAGGGACCTCATCAAGTCATAAAAATGGGGTCCCACAGTACATTTTTGGGGTTCCACTTTAATGTAAGCGTTTTGAAAACAAATGATAAATGTATGCATTATCCTGTTATATCTCACATTCTACAATGTGGTTTGGAAAAAGGTTGTCATAAACATTACTTCATTTATGGGACGGCGTGGCGCAGTGGGAGAGTGGCCGTGCGCAACCCGAGCGTCCCTGGTTCAATTCCCACCTAGTACCAACCTCGTCACGTCCGTTGTGTCCTCAGCAAGACACTTCACCCTTGTTCCTAATGAGTGCTGGTTGGGGCCTTGCATGGCAGCTCCCTCCATCAGTGTGTGAATGTGTGTGTGAATGGGTAAATGTGGAAGTAGTGTCAAAGCGCTTTGAGTACCTTGAAGGTAGAAAAGCGCAATACAAGTACAACCCATTTACCATTCTTTACTTCATGGATCTAAAATTTACCGCTTTTTCCATATTTTTATTGGAATATTTTCGGAATGTGTTTGTTATATTTTTGGCCATAGAAAAAAAAAACAATCTAAAGTTGTCTTTATTTTTTAGTTTTAATGCCATGATTTTAATAGTGCAGCCCGTGTGTTCACACATTTTCCTCCTTGTGGCCCCTGAGCTCCTTGTGGCCCCTGAGCTCCTTGTGGCCCCTGAGCTCCTTGTGGCCCCTGAGCTAAAATGACTTTGACACCCCTGCCTTACATAGTCTAAACACATGTTGGCTTAATTATAAACTACAAAAGCAGTGAAGTTGTCACGTTTTGTAAATGGTAAATAAAAAGAGAATACAATGGTCTGCAAATCCTTTTCAACTTATATTCAATTAAATAGACTGCAAAGACAAGATATTTCATCTTCACACTGACAAACTTACTTTTATTCAGCAAATAATCATGAACTTAGAAGTTAAGGGCAGCAACACTCTGCAAAAACGTTGGCACAGGGGCATTTTTACCAGTGTGTTACATGGCCTTTCCTTTTAACAACACTCAGTAAAGGTTTGGGAACTGAGGAGACACTTTTTTGAAGTGGAATTCTTTCCCATTCTTGCTTGATGTACAGCTTAAGTTGTTCAACAGTCCGGGGTCTCCATTGTGGTATTTAAGCCTTTATTTGGCACCACACATTTTCAAGTCTAGTACCCACACTCTTTTACTATGAAGTCAAGCTGTTGTAACACGAGGCTTGGTATTGTCTTGCTGAAATAAGCAGGGGCGTCCATGATAACGTTGCTTGGATGGCGACGTATGTTGCTCCAAAAGCTGTATGTACCTTTCAGCATTAATGGTGCCTTCACAGATGTGTAAGTTAGCCATGCCTTGGCCTCTAATACACCCCCATACCATCACACATGCTGCCATTTACACTTTGCGCCTAGAACAGTTTGAATGGTTCTTTTCCTCTTTGTTCCGGAGGACATGATGTCCACAGTTTCCAAAAACAATTTGAAATGTGGACTCGTCAGACCACAGAACACTTTTTCACTTTGCATCAGTACATCTTAAATGAGCTCGGGCCCAGCGAAGCGTTTCTGGGTGTTGTTGATAAATGGCTTTGGCTTTGCATAGTAGAGTTTTAACTTGCACTTAAAGATATAGCGACAAACTGTAGTGACTGACAGTGTTTTTTTTTAAGTGTTCCTGAGCCCAGGTGGTGATATCCTTTACACACTGATGTCGCTTTTTGATGCAGTACCGCCTGAGGGATCCAAGGTCACGGGCATTCAATGTTGGTTTCCGCCTACGTGCAGTGATTTCTTCAGATTATCTGAACCTTTTGATGATATTACAGAGCGTCGATGGTGAAATCCCGAAATTCCTTGCAATAGCTTCTTTGAAAAATGTTGTTCTTAACCAATTTGCTCAGGCATTTGTTGACAAAGTGGTGACCTTCGCCCCGTCCTTTTTTGTGAACGAGTGAACATTTCATGGAAGCTGCTTTTAAAGCCAATCATGGCACCCACCTGTTCCCAATTAGCCTGTTCACCTGTGGGATGTTCCAAATAAGTCTTTGATGAGCATTCCTCAACTTTCTCACTCTTTTTTGCCACTTGTGCCAGCTTTTTTGAAACATGTTGCAGGCATCAAATTCCAAATGAGCTAATATTTGCAAAAAATAACAAGGTTTTCTAGTTTAAACATGAAATATCTTGTATTTGCAGTCTATTCAATTGAATATGAGTTGAAAAGGATTTGCAAATCATTGTATTCTATTTTTATTTAGCATTTACACAAGGTGACAACTTCACTGCTTTTGGGGTTTGTATTTTATAGTTGTGACTATGTACAACGTGTCCTGTTGATAATACTAACACATTTAGAAAAAAAAACACAAACTTATATATATATATATATATATATATATATATATATATATGGGGTCAACACAGGAATGCTCCCTCTCCTGCCGCACTCATTGTGAGTGTGGACTCCTGGCACCGTTTGTGCTGAATCATGAGGATACGGAACAATGACAGGCTGGATAAAAGTGACAACTAATGAAATAACTTTGTGGGTGTGTGTGAAAGGGAAAGCAGGCGGTGACCCCTCATTTCAGCCCGGCCAGCCTATGGCGGGCTGCTCTGCGGGCTGGCATGCTCACAGCGGGTGCTGTTGGCAGAGTCACCACCCCTGGGTTTGCCGTATAAATTGAGCGCACAACACCATCGCTACCACACTGGCACAGACTGGCACTGGTAAGCACTTCTCCTCTTTTACTTTTATTCCACATTCTTACAGCATGGTTTGTTTCATTTAACATGAATGTTTAAACTAGACCTGACTTTGGACTAATTTACTTTTGTTCCTGTGAAAAAATGTTTTTGATATGATTATTTTGTCAGTGTTGCTACACGTGGAACAGCATGTTATCACTCATAGCATCAGTATCAATATTGTTGCATTATATTTTGTTTTTTTTTGTGCCGTAGGCCAAGTAAAAAAACAGTTTGTGTGCCGCACTTTCGACACCCAACCTCTAAAAGTAGGCACAGTTATCCTTACTTATTCTAATTTGTAGTTCAATTAATTTGTATTTGATGAATGTGTATCTTTTAGCTGGAATTAAAACTCCAAAATAGCAAACAAAGTTGACTTAAGTGTTTTGAACAACATTAAAAAGAAATATGAAAAAAAGACGTCATATGAGAATAATTTGAAACGTGGATATTACACCCATAGTAACAATCATAATCAAAGCTGCAAGCAGCGATGGACGGGACCGAGTATATATAAAAGTAAAAGAGGGTCAAATTACAGCTCAAAGAGGCAAAGGTGAGTGTTTTTACAAAACTTTTGTTTTGAAGGGGGAATTGCAAACTTCCTGTTGATTTTTGCTGACGGGTGTCAGTGTATGAAATGTAGGTCTAAGTGAGACCTACATAGAGGTTTTTTTTTCATGCCTCTAGGACATTCCTACTGGAAGTTACAGGCAGTTTTGTCTGCGTTTTCTTCCTAGGGGGCGCTAGAGCGCAATTTTTAGTTTTGGGGTTAGGTTTTTTGATTAGACGCAACGTTTGTGTCAAATTTGGTGAGTTTTGAAGCATGCTAAGTGGGTCAAATTACAGCTCAAAGCTGTGGAATAATAAGAAAGAAAGAAAGAAAGAAAGAAAGAAAGAAAGAAAGAAAGAAAGAAACGCTAGAAATTCAATAGGGTCCTCTGTCCCAAAGGGACATTCGGTCCCTAATAATACAGCTGACACAAAGGTGGTCTATGAAAAAGAAAACAAAATAACATTATAAAAAAGGTTATGTGTACACTTTTTTAAAGTCTTTTTTTGGACTTTTTTTATTTTACTAATTCAGTTCATTAAATATTAATTTACTATGCAGCCCCTGTTTGACACCCATGCATACTCTCTACAAATATGCATATCAATTTGTTAAAATTTGATAAGAACCCTTTAAAATGGCGACAGTGCATCACATAGGACTCAGGGTATTGGTTATTTTCAAGAGTAGTATTTTTATGAATATCACTAACAGGACTTGTTAAAGTTAGAGAGGCACGAAACAACGAGACATTCTGGCACAGCACAAAGGGAGGCGTGGGCATATAAGACACATGAGTGTAATGGGGAACAGGTGGAAACAATCAAGGATCAGAGATGATGTCAGACTGATGACACAAAAGGAAGGACAAGTGACCTGAAACAAGAGGAGAGTTACTTTTAAAACTAAAACATGAAATTCACAAGACAAAAAAAAACCAAGAATACAATAAAATAGAAAGTACTTTATTGATCTCTGGAGGAAATTCAGCAAAACAGTTCGCTCACAATAGTCAATAAACACCAAGGTATTTTTTACATTTGAATAATATAAATACAGTCTATTATACAGCATTATCCACAAGTGAATAATATAAATACAGTCTATTATACAACATTATTCACATGTGAATAATATAAATCAGTCTATTATACAGCATTATTCACATGTGAATAACATAAATACAGTCTATTATAGAACATTATTCACATGTGAATAACATAAATACAGTCTATTATACAGCATTATTCACATGTGAGTAATATAAATACAGTCTATTATACAGCATTATTCACATGTGAGTAATATAAATACAGTCTATTATACAGCATTATTCACTTGGGAATAACATAAATACAGTCTATTATACAGCATTATTCACATGTGAATAATATAAATACAGTCTATTATACAGCATTATTCACATGTGAGTAATATAAATACAGTCTATTATACAGCATTATTCACATGTGAATAATATAAATACAGTCTATTATACTACATTATTCACATGTGAGTAATATAAATACAGTCTATTATACAGCATTATTCACATGTGAGTAACATAAATACAAGACATCCCTCACCGCGGTGTGACACAAATATTCCAAGGTTTTTGTTGTGTTGTTTAAAAATGTTGTATAGGTTTATACGTGCAAAAAAAATGGAAGGATTTGAACAGCAGTCTTTGCTTTTCTTTAACTATTTTTCCACAATTATGACATGTTGTGGTTACAAATGCACGTCAATAAGTGCTCAATACCGTCCAAAAAGACTATTTACGTGCATTTGGAAAAATACAAGATGTAGGCGGCGTCTTAGTCTACACTGTAAGGATGAACAACAATCACTTTCTGAAACAAAACAAGTTAGTTACAGTTCATCACAACAACACAACATGTGTGAGAGGGCATGTCTTGCCAAAACACCAATTTGAGAGCGACGAATGCATCTTCTATCCACAGTACGAAGCCGCTTCTAAGATGCCAATCCACACCATCACGGCGGACAAAACTTTGTTTATCCCAAGTATTATTATCAATGGAGATCTGTAGTTTGGGGACCCCTGGTTTAAGTATTCTGCTGAGGACTACAGTATTGACTGAAAGTTATTATGTAGCAGTAGCTGTTCTACAGATAGATAGATAGATAGATAGATAGATAGATAGATAGATAGATAGATAGATAGATAGATAGCTACTGTAGTTCCAAATAACCGCTGTGTTTTCTTTGATATTTTCTCTCAGTAAGCAAATATCTGCCATGTTTCATTTCAGTTTCATCTTTGCCTCTCCATCTATTATGGCCACAGACCACCAGAATCCTGCATCCAAGCAGCAGCAGCCAGGCTCCAGTGCACTCAAGGTGACCTTGGTGGCAGTTGACAATGTAGAAATATGGGATCAATACATCATTATCTCCGCTTGTGGATTGTTTCCCCACAGTTGGTCATCTATGAGCAGGAAAACTTCCAGGGACGCTGCCATGAGCTGACTGGTCCCTGTAACAACCTGGAGGAAGCCGGCGTGGAGAAAGTGGGCTCCATATTGGTGCTTTGTGGACCGTGAGTGTCAAATCTTTTGGAAAACAAAAAAAAGATATTCAGCGACACAGGTGACTAAATGAGGAGAAAGAGTGTCAAAAGGACTTCAAGTGGTTCTGGTTTACTCAGATAGTTCCTTGTGGTTCAACAAAGTGTTTATTATTGTCCCTAAAAATCAAGTTAATTAGACACAATATAGGAGGTTACAAATATTTGCTTTGTCGCCATAAAACAAATGTTTTGTTTAGATATCTTAGTGTGCATCACAGTCGTCCAAAGCTTTTACACCGAGGGAAAAAGAGAAAAATTAAAGTGTTGCGTTTCGGTGTTGGATGTTGTTGTCTGGACCCCAGGATGCAGAGACGGCAGGCAAAGTGCAAATGAACTGTATTTAATAACATATATTAAGAAACAGGCGGCAGGGGAGTGCACAGGAAGTGTGGGGAAAGCTGTGCAGCATGGAAGCAAAACAAGCAATAATGGGCTGGCATAAAAAGATTCCTGAGTGGCAACTAGCGACGGGCGAGGGAGGCAGCGCTCAAAAATGAGAAGTGGCGGACAGGAAATAAAACCAAAACCAAGGAAAAAAATGACGTCCAAACTGTCATGCGAGATCAAGACAAAAAAGATGCAGGGCTCATTGTTACGGTTGCGGTTGACGCGATCCCAGGATGCAGAGAAGACAGGCGACTTGCAAGTAGGTCCTTTTATTAGGTACCGAAGCGGCAGTGGATCACGGGTTAACAAAACCCAGACTGCAAAAGATGTAACTAATGGGTTTCACTATGAGTTGAGTTTATTTGGAACATGCAAGCATACAACATGATACATCACACATGCATGCATACAACATGATACATCACACATGCATGCATACAACATGATACATCACACATGCATGCATACAACATGATACATCACACATGCATGCATACAACATGATACATCACACATGCATGCATACAACATGATACATCACACATGCATGCATACAACATGATACATCACACATGCATGCATACAACATGATACATCACACATGCATGCATACAACATGATACATCACACATGCATGCATACAACATGATACATCACACATGCATGCATACAACATGATACATCACACATGCATGCATACAACATGATACATCACACATGCATGCATACAACATGATACATCACACATGCATGCATACAACATGATACATCACACATGCATGCATACAACATGATACATCACACATGCATGCATACAACATGATACATCTCACATGCATGCATACAACATGATACATCACACATGCATGCATACAACATGATACATCACACATGCATGCATACAACATGATACATCACACGTGCATGCATACAACATGATACATCACACATGCATGCATGCAACATGATACATCACACATGCATGCATGCAACATGATACATCACACATGCATGCATACAACATGATACATCACACATGCATGCATACAACATGATACATCACACATGCATGCAACATGATACATCACACATGCATGCATACAACATGATACATCACACATGCATGCATACAACATGATACATCACACATACATGCATGCATACAACATGATACATCACACATGCAGGCATACAACATGATACATCACACATGCATGCATACAACATGATACATCACACATGCATGCATACAACATGATACATCACACATGCATGCATACAACATGATACATCACACATGCATGCATACAACATGATACATCACACATGCATGCATACAACATGATACATCACACATGCATGCATACAACATGATACATCACACATGCATGCATACAACATGATACATCACACATGCATGCATACAACATGATACATCACACATGCATGCATACAACATGATACATCACACATGCATGCATACAACATGATACATCACACATGCATGCATACAACATGATACATCACACATGCATGCATACAACATGATACATCACACATGCATGCATACAACATGATGCATCACACATGCATGCATACAACATGATACATCACACATGCATGCATACAACATGATACATCACACATGCATGCATACAACATGATACATCACACATGCATGCATACAACATGATACATCACACATGCATGCATACAACATGATACAACACACATGCATGCATGCAACATGATACACCACACATGCATGCATACAACATGATGCATCACACATGCATGCATACAACATGATACATCACACATGCATGCATACAACATGATACATCACACATGCATGCATACAACATGATACATCACACATGCATGCATACAACATGATACATCACACATGCATGCATGCAACATGATACATCACACATGCATGCATGCAACATGATACATCACACATGCATGCATGCAACATGATACATCACACATGCATGCATGCAACATGATACATCACACATGCATGCATACAACATGATACATCACACATGCATGCATACAACATGATACATCACACATGCATGCATACAACATGATACATCACACATGCATGCATACAACATGATACATCACACGTGCATGCATACAACATGATACATCACACATGCATGCATACAACATGATACATCACACATGCATGCATACAACATGATACATCACACATGCATGCATACAACATGATACATCACACATGCATGCATACAACATGATACATCACACATGCATGCATACAACATGATGCATCACAATTTCCAGCTCCTCTATTCAACATGTTGCAAAAGGAGTAGGAAGGACCAGAGCTTATTTAATCCTACCCCTTTTTACTTTACATAGCAGTTGCTAAAACCTTTGTTCACTTCCTGTTCTCAATTTATTCACAATATACTCCATAACTAACAACATTACAAATAAATAAATACATAATAATTAGTGAAGTAAGTTTTATTTCATATTGTGAGATAAATAAGAGTTTCTAGAAAATGAATGGATGGATGGAATAAATTCAGAATGTTTTTCATGGTTCTTCTTTGTACTTTGTAAAAACTTTAGGTTTGAACAGTTTTTTGAATTGGATCATATTAGTAAATTGTTTGATTGCTTTGCTTCATCCATTCCATCATTTAATTCCACATACTGATATACTGAAGGGCTTGTCAGGCTTGCCACTGACAGTTTGTTTGTGTTTTAGTTTCTCCTCTGCGTGTTTAGTATTTCCTGTCCTTAGTTCCTGTCAGCACTCTTATTTTGGTTCAGCTTCCTGTTTGTCTCCCTGAGTGCTTTGTTTCCCCTCAGCTTTGGCTGATTGGCACCTGGCCACACCTGATGTCAATCAGCCAGCTCCTATTTTACCTCCTTTGTTCCTCCAGTCATGGCCGGATTATTCTGTCAAAGTTTGTTGTTGACGAACCCCAAGATGCAGAGAAGGAGGCAGGCATGGAGGGAGAAAACATGGTTTTAATATAAACAACTAGAACAAAACCAAACAAAGGGTTCAAACCAAAAGCGCGCACGTGGGCGGAAAACAAACAAAAGGCCTAGCGTGGAAGCTAACAGGTATCTAGCAGGAAACAGAAAAACTGGAAACAGCTAATGGCTAACAAGAAAACACGAAAACAAAAAGCTATGAGAAAACAAACTACAAATAGCTAACGGGAACAGCTTACCACTTCGACGACAAGGACAAATAGTAGCATGACAGGTAGTAGCTATAATGATGACATCGAAAAATCACGACAGGTAGCAACGACACAAGAGCGACAATAATCCAGCCAAGACTGGAGGAACAAAGGAGGTAAAATAGGAGCTTGCTGATTGATATCAGGTGTGGCCAGGTGCCAATCAGCCACAGCTGAGGGGAAACAAAAGACAAACAGGAAGCTGAACCAAAATAAGAGTGCTGACAGGAACTAAGGACAGGAAATACTAAACACACAGAGGAGAAATTAAAACACAAACAAACAGGTCTTAAGTGTTGTACGTGTGTACAAATGTTATAAATGACATTTTTCTCTAAGGTTATATTTCTCCTATGTAAGCACTTTGAGTCTCCAGAAAAAGCACTATATAAATACAATTCATTTCATCGAGTATATCCTCCAGAGGGCCGGCGTTCTGCGCAGTGGACATTTCTAATTCTGCATTTTTCAAAACTCATAGACTAAAAAAAAACAAAAACAATGTCCACTACAGAGGACGCTAGTTCTCAGGCAAAATTCACCTACTTTGGATTAGTTTTAGCCTCTGGAATGCTCAAAAAGCACCGTGGTGTACCAACAACAACACTTGCCCTCAGATGGGTGGGATACGAGCAGGCGGACTGCAAGGGCGAGCAGTATGTGTTTGAGAAGGGGGAGTATCCTCGCTGGGATTCCTGGACCAACAGCAGACGCAGCGACACCATCGTTGCCTTCCGACCCATTAAAGTGGTGAGAAAGCAGACTTTTTAACTCTTGCGTTTTCCATGAAAAATGTGCTTGGCTCTCTTCATGCTGGTCATCTACTTCCCCAGGACAGCCAGGAGCACAAGATTGTGCTTTATGAAAACCCCAGCTTTGCGGGGAAGAAGATAGAGATCGTTGACGACGACGTCCCCAGCTTCCATGCTCATGGTTACCAGGAAAAGGTCTCCTCGGTTCGAGTTCAGAGCGGCACGTGAGTCCATCCCGTCAGCTCGTATAAAACCATAAGCACCGCAAAAACTGAAATCTAAGTAAGATGAAATATCTCAAATAAGGGTGATACTTGCTTATTTTCTGTCTGATAAGATCATTCTTCTCACGAAGCAGATTTTATGTTAAAGTCTTTTACTTGTTTTAAGGGTTTTGGTCCTAAATTAGGCAGCACGGTGGTATAGGGGTTAGTGCATGTGCCTCACAATACGAAGGTCCTGAGTGGTGCTGAGTTCAATCGCAGGCTCAGAGTCTTTCTGTGTGCAGTTTGCATGTTCTCCCCGTGACTGCGTGGGCTTCCTCCCACCTCCAAAGACATGCACCTGGGGATAGGCCCCTCCCACCTCCAAAGACATGCACCTGGGGATAGGCCCCTCCCACCTCCAAAGACATGCACCTGGGGATAGGCCCCTCCCACCTCCAAAGACATGCACCTGGGGATAGGCCCCTCCCACCTGCAAAGACATGCACCTGGGGATAGGCCCCTCCCACCTCCAAAGACATGCACCTGGGGATAGGCCCCTCCCACCTCCAAAGACATGCACCTGGGGATAGGCCCCTCCCACCTCCAAAGACATGCACCTGGGGATAGGCCCCTCCCACCTGCAAAGACATGCACCTGGGGATAGGCCCCTCCCACCTCCAAAGACATGCACCTGGGGATAGGTTGATTGGCAACACTAAATGGTCCCTAGTGTGTGAATGTTGTCTGTCTATCTGTGTTGGCCCTGCGATGAGGTGGCGACTTGTCCAGGGTGTACACCGCCTTCCGCCCAAATGCAGCTGAGATAGGCTCCAAGACCCCCAAAAGGGACAAGCGGTAGAAAATGAATGGATGGATGGGACCTAAATGATCTCAGTAAGATATTACAGATTGTTTCTGAGATGTGATGACCTCCATCCATCCATTTTTATACCACTTATTCGCTTTGGAGTCGCGGGGGGCGCTGGTGCCTATCTCAGCTACAATCGGGCGGAAGGCGGCGTACACCCTGGACAAGTCACAACCTCATCGCAGGGCCAACACCGATAGACAGACAACATTCACACACTAGGGACCATTTAGTGTTGCCAATCAACCTATCCCCAGGTGCATGTCTTTGGAGGTGGGAGGAAGCCGGAGTACCCGGAGGGAACCCACGCAGTCACGGGGAGAACATGCAAACTCCACACAGAAAGATCCCGAGCCCGGGATTGAACCCAGGACTACTCAGGACTTTCGTATTGTGAGGCAGACGCACTAACCCCTCTGCCACCGTGATGTGATGACCTATATTGAGTAAAACATGCTAGAAACTAGAACATAAAGTGTTGCAAAGCTGTGTCATCAACACTCACAAGTATGAAACTACTTTTTTTAAGTCATAATTTCTTATTTCAGGCATGAAAAAAAATCATGACATTGACACAATTGTCTCACAATTAAAAGAGATGACAGCCAAATGGACTTTGGTGTTTTATTTTCAATGAAACAATAGAAAAGTTGTACTCATGAAGTAGTACAATTGGCCCAGTACAGTAAACTAACAGTTCATATTTAAACTTTTAATATGTGACATTTCTAACAATTTGAACAGAAATAGTTCATGCACATTCAGATGAATTCTTGAAAATTACAATTAAAACATATTTGGGTGTGGGCGGGGCTGTACATACTGTATGTGCACCAACTGACTGGAAGAGCAGGCACTTGGCGCGATGATGTCATGTTGTCCATGGAAAAATGCATTTTTTAGACAATATCATTTGCCTGAGCGGTTAGGAGACCCTGAAAGTAACAAGCACCTGCCTTGTTGACTTTCCATTAACAACAATAAACTAGTTTTTAGTATGAGTTTGCTGGTTTCAAGAAATGTAATGTGAGCACACATCATGACGTTAAGATAATGGCACTAGCATTTACTTCATTGAAGAATATTTTTCAACGTATTGAGTTCTCTTTTTTTTCTCTACCAAGAAAAGTGCACTTGTTATCAGTGAGAATATCCTTTTTTCAAGCTCTGTTGGGGTTAATTGAGGTTAGTTAATTGTGCTTGTTTTGGAAAGTCTTGACAAGCCAAATGTTCTTGTTCCACTGGCAGATCATTTTGCTTAGTTTGAGTAAAATACCCCTCATTTTTGTATTTTTTTTTCTTGTTTTTAACCACTGACTTTTCGCAATGTGGACTCAGGACTAATCCTCCTCTATTTCCTGTCCCACCAGCTGGGTGGGCTATCAGTACCCGGGCTACAGAGGCTACCAGTACCTGTTTGAGAAGGGCGAGTATAAGGACAACATGGAGTTCGGGGCCCAGATCCCGCAGATCCAGTCAGTTCGGCGCGTCAGAGACATGCAGTGGCATCAGAGGGGGGCTTTTCACCCTGTCAACTAAGCTTGTGATTGTTTCCTAGTATGAACCTTGACCTCTGCAGCCCTCATTAGTTGCACCTTGCACCAGTAGGCCAACGTATTGCAGCGGTGCAGACATGATATCCTTCAAGCAAATGAATAAAATGTTCTTGCTTACTTGTCTCCGAGCCAGGTCTATGCTGTACTGATTAGCTAGTTTCACTGAGGAGGTTAAAAGGGGCTCTTTGCAACATTTATGCAGATGTCTTTGTATTCACTATAATTAGTAAGTCTGAAAATTATCAACATTTTAAAAACATATATTTTTTGGTTTGAAAAATGTGTGAGCTAGTTGTAAAAAGCCCCTCTCAACACTTTAAAGCCTGAACCACTCGACTTAAACTGAGACAAACTTTGTTGATCCACAAGGGAAATTGTTCTACACAGTAGTTCAGTTTCAAAGGATGGAAAGGATAAGATAGATGGATAGATAGTACTTTATTGATTTCTTCAGCAGAGTTCCTTCAGGAAAATTAAAATAATGCAGGTATTAAGTAGAGTAAAAATGTACCATAGTAGCAATATCAAATATGACATATGTGTAATATCAACATATTACATATACATTATATAATATATACTGATATATGTTATTATATTTTTATATATTATATACAATATATAACAAATCCCAATGTTGACAAAAGAGTTGACAGAAAATTCCAATTATTTGAAACTGCACCTTTTATTGGTCCTTCTGGACAAATCTTTTTTTTTTTTTGGTTTGTTTTTTCGCAAAAAATATTTCCATACATGATTTTCGTTTTATATCATATGTTCATTTTATTTTATTTTATGTTATTTTTATAGCAAACCAAAACATCATGCAATACACATAATTATCTTTCATGTCAGTTCCAAACAGGAGACTTGAATTCACATTGTTTATCATTTTTTTAAAGCATCTTCAATGTTTTAATTATTTGCCATCTAAAAAAACATACAAGTCAACATCATTATTTTTCAATGTGATAGGTTTTTTTCTATCATAAAAATCTGAAAACTTTCATTTATTATCGCAACACACACCGAGTGATCGCCACAAAATAATGCAGAAAATTGGATATGTATATTTTACCTATAAATACACCATATTGTATGATTTAAACCAGGGGTGTCCAAAGTGCGGCCCGGGGGCCATTTGCGGCCGTAGGTCATTTTTTAACGGCCCCACGGCACATTTAAAAAATACTTTGAAAAAAAATTAAAAACATAAAAAGTGGTATAAAAGAGCAAACAGGTGAAATGTAACAACATGTTGCAATGTTTACTCTAATAACACAAAGTTGCCATGCAGGCTGTTTCTTAAAAAAAGAAAAAAAAGTAGTGAATCAAAATTAGTTATGAATTATTGACCAATTCAAGGCTACAATTACGTCACATTAAATATTCCACTTTGAGATATTTTTGGGGGCAAATGTTGCATATTTTGTGTTTGCCATATAAAAAACTGAGCTGTTTTTTTTTTCAAAGAAGGTCCTAAAATGAACAAACAAAAAACATAAACTACAAAAAAACGTATACTTGACGAATAGATCTGAAGTTAATCTCGAGATTATTGTGTTAAAAGTAAACAGTAAAAAAAAAAATATATATATTATTTATTTTTTAACTCTTTAATGAGTAGGGCCCCTTAGGATCAGTGTGTTTTGTTTTAAGTGTCATTGCACAAAAAAGTAAGAGTGAATTAAAATCCATGGTGTTATGAGTTCTTGACCTTTTTACGGTTCCAATTATTATATAATCTCTAATATTCTACTTAAAAATTTTATTGGGTGAAAATATTGCATATTTTTGTTTTTTTACATAATAAAACATGGATTTCTTTGACAAAAAGAGCATACAACTTAAATCTTTAAAAACGTCATATTGACATATAGATCTAGTGTTGATCTAGAGATCTAAAACTTGAATAATAATAAAAATAATAGCACTGAATAATGACACATTTTTAACATTTTATTTTTACCAAAACCCTTTGGGGTCCCCGGGATCGAGCCTGAGTGGAGGCCTAAATGCATATTTTTTATTCATATATTGTATTGGTTTTTAAAATAAAATGGCCCCCGCTTGCTTTGATTTTTCAGAGTACGGCCCTCAGTGGAAAAAGTTTGGACACCCCTGATTTAAACATTATATTTGTTAATTTTCAAAATCTAAAGACTGTTTGGTGCTCGATGGTATCTATAATGCATGAAATAAAATAAACTATAAATTATATAAAATATAAATGCAATAAAATACTAATTGACTCATTTAGACCACCTTATATACCTGCTGTTTCATATTTGATACACACATTTCTAAAAATAATGCCAGTGATGATGTGGTGGGCTTAAAAAGGTATGCATCACATATGATACGTTTGGCTGCATCACATATGATACGTTTGGCGTTCCAGGACTGATGTCCAACATCAAGTAGTGCAATGATCATCCGGGTCTTTGCCGGTGTCACCAATAGGAGCAGTATTGAAAAGTGACGTCACTTCCTGTTTGTGGGCGAAGACGAGCTGACGACACAACAAGATGGCGGCCGGCGCTTTTCTGAGCTAATGTTTAGTTTAACTACATGTTTAACTGACATTTTTCCTCTTTTCCCTCCTTCATCTTGCCCTTCGTTGTCAACTGTCACATCACGTGTATGGTAGGTGAACGTTTTGTGCCAACGAAACTCAACGCGCGCTTAGATTGATGACATTTTAGCCTTTTACGTCCGTCGCTAGTGAGATGTTATATAACAACGTCCACGATTCACGTTGTGATCATTTTTAACAAAACTTCACTCTAGATTGTTCAATTAAATTACATTTATTGCTAACTTCTAATGTGATTTGAGTGTTTCCAGCATTACATTTGTTTTAATTAATAGATTATTTTCCTTTTACTTTGTTTGTCAATCAATCAATGTTTATTTATATAGCCCTAAATCACAAGTGTCTCATTGGGCTGCACAAACCACAACGACATCCGCGGTAGGGCCCACATAAGGGCAAGGAAAAACTCACCCCAGTGGGACGTCGACAATGATGACTATGAGAAACCTTGGAGAGGACTGCATATATGGGCAACCCCCCCCCCCCCTCTCTCGGAGACCGAGAGCAATGGATGTTGAGTGGGTCTAACATGATACTGTGAAAGTTCAATCCATAGTGGATCCAATACAACCGTGAGAGTCTAGTCCAAAGTAGATCCAACACAGCAGAGAGAGTCCCGTCCACAGCGGAGCCAGCAGGAAACCATCCCAAGTGGAGGTGGATCAGCAGCGCAGAGATGTCCCCAGCCGATACACAGGCGAGCGGTCCATCCTGGGTCCCGACTCTGAACAGCCAGTACTTCATCCATGGCCACCGGACCGGACCCCCTCCACAAGGGAGAGTGGGACAGAGGAGAAAAAGAAATGAAATGGCAGATCAACTGGTCTAAAAAGGGGGTCTATTTAAAGGCTAGAGTATACAAATGAGTTTTAAGGTGGGACTTAAATGCTTCTACTGAGGTAACATCTCGAACTGTTGCCGGGAGGGCATTCCAGAGTACTGGAGCCCGAATGGAAAACCTTCTATAGCCCGCAGACTTTTTTTTGGCTCTGGGAATCACTAATAAGCCGGAGTCTTTTGAACGCAGATGTCTTGCCGGGACATATGGTACAATACAATCGGCAAGATAGGATGGAGCTAGACCGTGTAGTATTTTATACGTAAGTAGTAAAACCTTAAAGTCACATCTTAAGTGCACAGGAAGCCAGTGCAGGTGAGCCAGGATAGGTATGATTATAAGTATATAAAGGTATATACAGTATAGGTATGTTTATAAGTATATAAAGGTATATACAGAATAGGCGTAATATGATCGAATTTTCTTGTTCTTGTCAAAAGTCTAGCAGCCACATTTTGTACCAACTGTAATCTTTTAATGGTAGACATGGGGAGACCCAAAAATAATACGTTACAGTAATCGAGACGAGACGTAACAAACGCATGGATAATGATCTCAGCGTCTTTAGTGGACAGAATGGAGCGAATTTTAGCGATATTACGGAGATGAAAGAAGGCCGTTTTAGTAACATTTTTAATGTGTGCCTCAAAGGAGAGAGTTGGGTGGAAGATAATACCCAGATTCTTTACAGAGTTGCCTTGTTTAATTGTTTGGTTGTCAAATGTTAGAGTTGTATTATTAAATAGAGGTCGGTGTCTAGCAGGACCGATAATCAGCATTTCCGTTTTTTTGGCATTAAGTTGCAAAAAAATAGCGGACATCCATTGTTTAATTTCATTAAGACACGCTTCCACCTGACTACAATCCGGCGTGTTGGTCAGCTTTAGGGGCATGTAGAGTTGGGTGTCATCAGCATAACAGTGAAAGCTAACACCGCAATTTTTGTGTACCGTTAGAACCTAGTAATTACTGGGTTTTATTATTATTTGTTGTTATTATTTTTACTCCAAAATCTACACAATAATCTACCATAATTACAACTGATGTGCTCAAAGAATGGGAGCGCCAAGCTTGTGGCGTCATATTCAAAATACTGTAATTGCAACCAAAGATTCATATTGAGAAAAGGTCTGTGAATACTTAGTTTGTACACTTAGTTTAAAAAGAATATATATTTATGATGCAAACTGTGCACATTGTCAGAATGGGAAGTTGTGTGAAGAATTTTTAAGGAAAAAATGTATCGAATACAGTTTGGAATAAGTCTAACAAAAAAAGTAGAAAAGGTAAAGGGCTGTGAATACTTTGCAAATGCACTTCATACATGCAAGAATTAAACGAGGGTTTTTGAATGTAAAACAGTTGAAACAGGAAATGAAATAAATAATATGTTTTCTCCAACAGCAAAGATGCCCGTCCTGTGCAGCACCTGCACTGAGAAGCGGGCCGTGTTAAAACGTCCAAAAACTGGCCACTCGATATGTAAAGAGTGCTTCTTCTGGGCTTTTGAAGAAGAGGTCCATCAGACCATCGTGGCAGCAAACCTATTCAAACCTGGCCAGACCGTGGGCATCGCGGCTTCGGGTGGGAAAGACTCCACAGTCCTGGCCCATGTGATGAAGCTGCTGAATGAGCGCTACAGTTACGGTCTGGAGCTCATGCTTCTCTCTGTGGACGAGGGCATCACTGGTTATAGAGACGACTCTTTGGAGACGGTGAAGAGGAACCAGCAACAGTACGAGCTGCCCCTGAAGATTGTGTCTTATGAGGAGCTGTACGGGTGGACTATGGATGCCATCGTCAAGCAGGTGGGAATGAAAAATAACTGCACCTTCTGCGGCGTCTTCAGGCGGCAGGCGCTAGATAGAGGAGCTATCATGCTGAAAGTGGACAAGATCTGCACAGGTAACTCCACCTGTATTTACGTACACACCCAACCAACAGAACTGTACTTATAGTTCATCCAGTAATTATTTCATACTTTGGATCGCAGTTGGATTTGTGAAAAAAATAACAACTTATAAAAATAACTGGTTTCTTAAGAAATGTAATCTTGTCAGGTTACAGACCTGCACAGTGGACTAGTGGTTAAAGTGCCCGCCCTGAGATCGGTAGGTCGTGAGTTCAAACCTCAGCCGAGTCATACCAAAGACTATAAAAATGGGAGCCATTACCTCCCTGCTTGGCACTCAGCGTCAAGCGTTGGAATTCGGGGTTGAATCACCAAAAATGTATTATTGGGGGGCTTGAATAAGTCATAAAAAGTATCAATAATTATCAATGTCGATCAATATAAAAAATGTTTATCGTGATATAGTTTTTGGCCATATCGCCCAGCACTAGCCTTGAGACAAACCTGTCTCCAAATCATGTCTAACCAACTGAATGTACCACAGATGGACTCCAATTAGGCTGTAAGAACATCTCGAGGATAATCAGTTAAAACAGGGCGCACCTGAGCTCGCTTTTGAGCTTCATGGCAAAAGGTGTGAATATTTATGTACATGGGATTTCTTTGTTTTTTATTTTTAATACATCCATCCATCTTATACCGCTTATTCCATATGGGGTCGCGGGAGGCGCTGGTGCCTATCTCAGCTACAATCGGGCGGAAGGCGGGGTACACCCTGGACAAGTCGCCACCTCATCGCAGGCCCAACACAGATAGACAGACGACATTCACATTCACACACTAGGACCAATTTAGTGTTGCCAATCAAGCTATCCCCAGGTGCATGTCTTTGGAGGTGGGAGGGGCCTATCCCCAGGTGCATGTCTTTGCAAGTGGGAGGAAGCCGGAGTACCCGGAGGGAACCCACGCATTTACGAGGAGAACATACAAACTCCACACAGAAAGATCCCGAGCCCGGGATTGAACCCTGACTACTCAGGACCTTCGTATTGTGAGGCAGACGCACTAACCCCTCTGCCACCGTGAAGCCTCTTTAATACATTTGCAAAGATTTATAAAAACACTTTCATTATTTGGGATTCTGTGTAGACTTTTGAGGACAAAATGAATTAAATCCATTTTGGAACAGGTCTGTAAAATAACAAAATGTGAAACTGAAGCGCTGTGAATACTTTCCGGATGCACTGTAGTATGAATCACTACAGTAGTTTTGGGAAATAATGTAATAATTATTTACAGTACTTACCTTGGAGGGGGGACTTTTATGGTTTCTCCTTTAAGCAGCTTTTCTGTCAAACACTCCATCAGCAGCTTTTACATATTTTAATAGCTAAATGTCCGCTGTTTAGATATTATTATGATGTCCTAACCTGCCGTTATCGACCCAGTCTGCTTCAGTATGTGGCAGACTGGTCTCATACTTGTCAACTTTTTGTAATTCTACTTAGTATTACAAAGGAAGAGTTATATTTTTTCCACATTGTCTGTTCTGTGCAGGTCATAACGCTGACGACATAGCAGAGACCGTCTTGATGAACGTCCTGCGAGGTGACATAGCCCGTCTGCGGCGTTGCACCGCCATCTCCACATCAAGTGAGGGCGACGGGGTGGTACCACGCTGCAAACCTCTCAAATACGCTTATGAGAAAGAGATCGTGATGTACGCCTATTTCAAGAAGTTGGACTACTTCTCCACAGAATGCATCTATTCCCCCAACGCTTATCGTGGCTACGCCAGAACTTTTCTAAAAGACCTGGAGAGCATAAGACCCAGCACCATCATTGATATCATCCATTCAGGTGAGAACCTGTCCATACGGGAGGGGGTGAAGATGCCCGTGCAGGGCAGCTGCAGCAAGTGTGGCTACATCTCCAGTCAAACACTGTGCAAGTCATGCGTGCTGCTGGAGGGCCTGAACCGAGGCTTGCCCAAACTAGGCATCGGGAAACACCATCGTTTGCATGACAAGATTATCTCCAATCATCCCCTCACAGAGAAGGAGGAAAGGAAGTTAAAAGTGGTTGACATTTGAGAAAGGAGCCTTGCTAATTACTCGATGATGTTAATGTTTATGGCTGTGTTTGAATTAGTGCACTCAATAACTATTCTATCTCCAGCATTGGTTCTTAACCTTTTTGGAGGTACCCAACCCCCCCAGTTTCATATACGCATTCACCGAACCCTTCTTTAGTGAAAAATAAAATGTTGGTTTTTTTTCAAATTCAAGACAAAGTTGTACGTTTTTGATAACACTTTAGTATGGGGAACATATTCTAAGTAACAAAGACTTAATTTAGAGTTTTTCAGACACTAGGGGAACATATTCTAAGTAACAAAGACTTAATTTAGAGTTTTTTGGACACTAGGGGAACATATTCTAAGTAACAAAGACTTCATGTAGAGTTACTTGGTTAGGGTTAGAGGGTTAGGGTTACATTAAGGCCATGCCGAATAAGGCATTAATAAATACTTAAGAATGACTAGTTAAGAGCCATTATGATAAAAATGTGCATGTTAATAAGCAACTAAGTTAATGGTGAATATGTTCCCCATACTAAAGTGTTACCTTGTTTTTTTACTGGTGCACAAAATAAACCGTGCATGAACATCACCTTGTTCAAAGAACAAAACCAACACAGTGCATAAACTCACAACAAATGACACAAATCAGTGTGACTTCTGCTGTTGCCGTATCCGCAATACGCTGATAGGGAGAAGTTTTTATTTACTCGAGGAGTCGGGTGTGTCTTGACCTCCACCGAACCCCTGAGCCTGACTCACGGAACCCCTAGGGTCCGATCGAACCCAGGTTAAGAACCACTGATCTACAGTGTGTACATACTTCCTGAGAGCCCAAATTTGAAGGTGCACTCCTGTCCCAAATATCCATTATTGTTGTCACACAATTTTTATTGCCTTCCTCCTCTCTCCTGTTTAATTATGAATTGCGAATATTTGAGTTAGTTCTTCCCAATGGGTGAGTATTGTTAAGGTCCATCTGAGCACCAATAGCACACAGCTTGCTGTACATGTCAGTGGCCCTCAAAATGTTGATTGTGGAAGTACGCAAATTGAAACAGTCTTTGCCTGGAACTAATCGTTGAGTTTGCTGCTTTGTTACATCTATTATTTCTACCCTTGATCATAGAGCAGGGGTGTCCAAAGTGCAGCCCGCAGGTCATTTTTTATGGCCCAAAGGCACATTTTAAAAATACAATTGAAACATTTTTAAAACGTAAAAAGTGGTATAAATGAGCAAACGGGTGAAATGTAACAAGAAAAGGTTGAAATGTTTAATAACACAAAGCTGCCATGCATGCTGTTTCTTTCTTTAAAAAATAATGAATCAAAATCAATGTGATTATGAATTATTGACCTATTCAAGGCTCTAATTACGTCACGTTAAATTTTCCACTTTTTAAGATATTTTTGGGGGAAAATGTTGCATATTTTGTGTTTGCCATATAAAAAACTGAACTGAACATAAACAACAATAAAACTTATAATTGACGGATAAATCTGAAGTTGATCTGGAGATTATTGTGTTAAAAGTAAACGGTAAAAAAGTATATAATTTATTTTCTAACACTTTAATGCGTAGGACCCTTTTGGATCCCCAATCATTTTAGTGTGATTTGTTGAGTGTCATTGCTCAAAAAATTGTAATGAATTAAAATAGATAGGTGTTATTAGTTATTGACTTTTTTAAGGCTCCAATTATTATATAATCTCAAATATCCCACTTAAAAAAATATTGGTTGATAATATTGCATATTTTGTGTTTTTAATCTAAAAACAGGGTTTTCTTTGACAAAAAGAGCATACAACTTAAATCTTTAAAATCATTATATTGACAGATGGACCTAATGTTGATCTGGAGATTTAAAACTTGATTAATAATAAAACAAAATAATGCTGAATAATGACACATTTTTAATTTTTTTTTTTGACCAAAACCCTTTGGGGTCCCTGAGATCAAGCCTGAGTGGAGGCCTAAATGTATATTGGTTATACATATATTGTATTGGTTTTTAAAATAAAACATATCAAAATGGCCCCCGCTTGCTTTGATTTTTCAGTGAGCGGCCCTCAGTAGAGGGACTTGGTGCTTCATGAAGAGGAGTCTCTCAGTATGTTTTATGAACTGGTATTCAATGAACATTATTTTTTGAAAAGTAACCCTTTTATGTGATTTAAAAAAAATAATTCAATTTATAAAATATCTTTGCAAATACTGTCCACATTGAGGCAGCGACAAAGTAGTTCACTCTTTGCTCACAATAGTTTGACAAGTTTGGTGTGTGTTCACCTGACCCCGTCCAGTCCTTCCATCCTGCTGTGTCGTCTTCAGGCCGCTAGATGTCGCTGGAGATTAGCGGGCGCGCGCTCCGGTGAGCGTACACATTGCACAGATTGCGCGTTCACGCCAACGACACTGACTTAACTTCTGGTGGAATCAGCGTGGAAGTTCGGAGAGTCTAAAGCCGCAGTCGAGTTCAAAACTGTGGAACTTTCGGTGACCTCGAAGCAGCAAAGTGACCATGGACGACCTGGGTGAGTTTAGCCAGCAAAGTTGAGCTTGTTGCGGCCAGTGGGGAGGAGGAGGCGACGTGACGACGACATTTCCATCCATCCGTTTTTTTCTTCGTGGCAAAAAGTTTCTCCTTCGCTTGAGGCGCCTTCTTCATATTCGTGTTTAATTCCACTTTGTTGCTTAGGTGAGCTTGTTTGGTTTTGTGTCTCGCTGGCAAGAAGAATAATGTTAACCAGGAGGCTGGACCTCGTTAGCATTGATCTTCACCGCCTTTGAACTCATCGACACGGTTTATATGTCAATACAACAACTTTGCTACTTTTCAACTCTTTACTGTTGCACTGCAGAATATATTTGGCTGATTTACTCACCTTGAGTTTCAACTTTGACTCCCTAACCCCCCCTCCGACCCCAAAAGCTGTTGTAACAACAGGCCTGGCTGCACAGCCTATATATATATATATATATATATATATATATATATATATATATATATATATAAACATGCACATGCAATGGAATATCTTCTCTGCAAGTCTTGTTTTTGTGCTTCTTCTCGAAAAAAAAGACTCCACTAAAGAATATCCAGAGTACAAAGTCATTGAGCCATAATTCTTTGATGAGCTTCTGCACTCCAGCAATCAGAATCAGAAATACTTTATTAATCCCCGAGGGGAAATTAAAATTTTCAGCACAATCCCATTCAAGATCTGACAAACATTACAGGGAGACAGAACAGGATCAAACATTACAGAGAGACAGAACAGGATCGCTGACGTTTCAATTCAGCAGGAAGCAGGAAGTGTTGCGCCGTAGCCAGACCGGGATAGCAGAGAAGGAGAACGAAACGTCGATTAGGTGTCAGATATATATTTGCAAGGCCATTTTCAAAAAGCATTGATGCCATATGCTGACATAGCATTAAACAATATTACAGAATTAGACTTGGACTTAGACAAACTTTCTTTATCCACAAGGGAAATTGACATCCATCCATCCGATTTCTACAATGCACTACTTTTATGAGGATCATGGGTAAACTGGGGTCAAGTTTGGCCAAGAGGTGACATACACCCTACACTGGTCACCAGTGAATCACGACTATATTCTGTACAAGACGGACAGACAGCAGCTTTATTGTTGTCCATTCTTAACATGTACAAGACACATAACTGAAATTACATTTTCGGCACAGTCCTGCTAAAAGCAGACATATGTTACAAGGGGACAAGACGGGACCGCCAAAAGGAGAGAAAAAGCTGACATTGGGAGAGGGGGAAGAGTAAAAAAAATATCAGTCTAAGGCTAGCCCCTCAGGAGGGGTCCAGACTGAGTCGAAGGAAAAAACCTCATATAGCATGGCACACATACACATGGTACATGTAATCACACCAACTTGCAACAGATGGGGGGGGGAGTAGAGGCCCTGGAGGCCGGCTGCTTCTATAAAGCGCTACTCAGCCATCCACAACCCCAGAGGAATTAAGCGGTGGTGAAAGCGTTGAAATGGGGAGGGGCGTGTGCGTGCATGTATGCCCAAATAACTTGGGTGAGATGTTGAAATGTTTTTGTGGACTGAGTCCGATCTCAAGTTCGACACCAGGTGTTGTCGAAAAAAAGGAAGGTCAAAAGCGTCCATCTTTGAGGAGTCCTCGGGGGAGTTCTTCAGAACAGCCTGTTCCTGATTGCATCAAGGCCATTGGAGGGAGTCAAATCGTAGATCAAGATGTTGTTTTTCTTCGAGAAGACTAAACAATGACTTGCCTTCTCTGTGTGTCCATGCTGGATTCTCCAATTCCAATTTAATTTTTCCGTCTCATCAAGCTTCTCCAAGATGAGATCCATTTTGCGATTCTAATCAGAAATCGCTCCAGTCTGTGTTCCCACAGCCCGACCCAATCCTTCCATTGCGTTGAACAGCCGTTGGGCCCCTTGAGTGGCTGCCATTGTCTTCCGAGTTTGTCGATACACCAGAGCAATGCCCAGCCCAATCAGCAGGTGACCCGCGATCACAACTCCAAATAGGTAGCAGTCTTCCACGTCCTCGATGGAAAGAACTGAGAGGCACATGATCCTCCATTTATCCCAGGAGTCTCTCAGGTACCCTGCAGCAATGGTTCCATCAGGGCAACCAGGCTCCCCCGAACCTCTTTTTCTTGTCCAAAAGACTGTGTCAATTGCGTGGAGAGTCCAGCTGATCATATTCATATTTGATGTTTAGATTAGAGGACAGCGCAAAGAAAGAGATTTCAGAAAAGTTTAGATAAAGACAAGGACACAGAGAGCAAGCAGGGAAGGAAGGAGCGGAGAAAAATGTGAACGCCCTCACCAAGAGGCAAGACAGAAAAAACAACCACGCTTTCACTCACATTGTTTTTCATTTTAGTCGAGATAAATAGAAATGTAGTACGGTTCAGCATGGTCAGGCGTAAACCAGTGGTGTGCTGCCAGGGCCAGCAAGACCTTTTCCTAACATAACCAGAAATCATGATCATAATTAAAGATACAATTATTTTTGAATTTACTTTCTCTAAATATGTAAACGTTTTCATATTCTCTTCATGTCATATTATGCTCCTTCCAGTGTTGTTGTTTTTAGTTTAGACTTTGTATCCAATCAGAATTCAGCTAGCTTGTGTTGCCATGCTGTACCAAATCTGCCAGAGGCCTTCAGAATCAACAATGCGGGTGGTCGTGCACTGTCAGTGAACGGGCACATACAGTTGATAGACAGTTGCGATAGCCAATCAGATCACGAGTTGTTGTCAGTAAGGCCTTCTAACTGGCCTCATGTTGAAAATTACATTTATGTATCCTGTGATTGGATACTCGTCAGGACCTTTAGCGGATTAATTTGAGAACGCAAAGAGTTGAGAGACAGTTGTGATAGCCAATCAGATCACAAGTAGTTGACAGTAGCCTATCCAAGTAGCCTGATGGTAACGAGACTGTGATTGGATACTCACTTGTCCTTCCAAAGTGAGTATCCAATCACAAGTTTCAATTCAGCCGGAATCAGGAAGTGTTGCGCCGTAGCCTGACCAGGATAACAGACAAGGAGAACAAAACGTTGATTAGGTGGCAGATATATATTTGCAAGGCCATTTTCAAGAAGGATATTTAAAGAGAAGCTACATCTTGTGAAACCATGTCGACCAACCCCGAAATGATCGCTATTTCCACTCGAATAAGCCGACGACGAGGGGTACCACTGTCTTATACGGCGTCCAATAGGTCCTACTAATTGTGAGTTCAAATGTATTTTTTCATTTTTAATGTTTTTTGCTATTTAAATTTTGACAGTATCACATAACATATGTTTTAATTGATGATACGTTTTAATAGATTTTTAAATGCGCCAGAAAATAACCAGTTTTTTACACTTGAGGTGATTCAATGCGCTCTATGGCGTAAATGTGTTTTTGTACAATATTTCTTTAGCAATGGTCATGTGGTGACATCAATTATGGTATTTTGAGAGGTATTCTTTGAAGTTGGACATCACTGAAAGTCTCGGTGGGAAATGCACGGCCCGCAACTGGCGTAAACATAGTCCACAGAACTCGGAACCAGACTGTAAACTGACTGTAGTCCTTAACGGGGCAAGCGTGAAAACCGCCGTACCAAAACACCAGATATAATGCAAGTGAAACCCAAAAGAAAGATAAGTACAAATATGAGTCAAATGAAAAGCTTAGAAGCGTAATTACATTAGTTAAAGATACCTTGACCTTTTTAAACAAAGGAGTTGTTTTGATCAATACGGTTTTGTAAAGTTGTCAGTTTTCTTACAGCTGGAATTGGACATCGGGCATTGCTGTGAACCGTGTCTTACATCCCATTTTTCCGGAACCGTCCAAATTTTTAAACGTCTTTACCTATTTTTAATGCTTACTTTACAGAATTAGCTGCCACTGAGGCGGCTAGCAGCTAAATATATCTTCAAACACCGTGTGGAGCAAATTGTCCTGCAGTTCTGCCACTGAAAAAAAAGGTCCAACATTTGTTAATTAATTAACATTTATCCATCCGTTTTCTACACTCTTTGTCCTTATTAGGATCATGGGTAAGCTGGAATCTGTCCTAGCAGACTTTGGCCACCAGAGATACACGCTTATATTTTGTACAAACAACCACACTTTCTCTTGCATTGTTTGTTATTTTAGTCGAGTTAAATAGAAATGTGGTACGGTTCAGCATGGTCAGGTGTAAACGTAGTCCACTGAACTCAGAACCAGACTGTAAATTGACTCGAGTCCTTAGTAGGGCAAGTGTGAACACCTTTTTCGATTTTTCTTGTATTCGGACCATATTTTGGGTGTATTAGATGGAATCTTTACCTGACATGCTTCAACTGTCATCTGCAGTAATGTATATGAATTAGAAGACATAATGAACCTTTTTGAGCAACTTAAAGTGTGAAGACCACCGCACCATAACACCAGATATGTCACCAAATGCAAGTGAAACCCAAAAGAAAGATAAGTACAAATAAGAGTCAAATAAAAAGCTGAGATGTGTAACTACATTAGTTAAAGATACATTGACCTTTTCAAACAAAGGAGTTGTTTTGATCAATACAGTTTTGTAAAGTTGTCAGTTTCCTTACAGCCAGAGTTGAACATTGCTGTGAACCGTGTCTTACATCCCTTTCTCCCGGAACCGTTCAAATTTTTAAACGTCTTTACTATTTTCAATGCTTACTCTGCAGAATTAGCTGCCAAAGAGGCGGCTCACAGCAAATTTTCCTGCAGTTCTGCCACTGGAAGAAGAGTTCTAACATTTTACACAAAGCTAATAGCTTGCCGCTAACTTTGTAACATTTATATTTAAGTTTAAATGATTGATATTTACATACTGCTTGAAAATAGGCCAGTAAGAATAGAACATTTCTGAAAGTGGCTCTTACAAAAATCACAAACAAAACAAACAACCAGAATCGGAACCGGAATCATCCAAATCCAAACGATGCCCAACGCTGCTTACAGCACATGTCAGGTGGCTCTTTTGAAGTGTTTATTCCATTTATATCCTCTTTGTTACGTCTTAGCTGGTTACATCTTAGTTTGTGAATTCCCTGTTGGAAAAAAGACCCACGATCATGTGTAACCTGCGATACCTGGAAAAAATACAAGTGTGAACACCAACCAATTTGCAATCAAGTAGCTTTTTTGGAAATTTTGATGAGGATTGTAGTACTTTAGTGCATGTGTCTCACAATACGAAGGTCCTGAGTAGTCCTGAGTTCAATCCCGGGCTCGGGATATGTGGAGTTTGCATGTTCTCCCCGTGACTGCGTGGGTTCCCTCTGGGTACTCCGGCTTCCTCCCACCTGCAAAGACATGCACCTGGGGATAGGCCCCTCCCACCTGCAAAGACATGCACCTGGGGATAGGTTGATTGGCATCACTAAATGGTCCCTAGTGTGTGAATGTGAGTGTGAATGTTGTCTGTCTATCTGTGTTGGCCCTGTGATGAGGTGGCGACTTGTCCGGAGTGCAGCTGAGATAGGCTCCAGCACCCCCCGCGACCCCGAAAGGGACAAGTGGTAGAAAATGAATGGATGGACTATAACTGTGAACGCACCAATGATGCTAACATACATGTTTTAGTGCGGTGGGAGGAAGCCGCACTGAAGTGGGTAAGCAAACTGTACACTGACATTTTTTCCAGTTAGGGCTGGAAAAAAATTGCCTATCGTTATTATGTCTTCTTAATAACGATAGGCAAAATTCCAACAGAAGTGCAGTTCCCCTTCAAAGACGCTTGGTTCCACCGTCCTTTTCTTCTCGAGGATTGCAAGTAGTTTTTTGCCTAAAACGGGAATCAGTCGGCATCCTAATGACAGCAAATATTAAATGTTACTACTTTTAAATATATACTTACATCATGTACATAAAACATTAATGTAAGTGTTTGGATGTTTATTTTAAGGGGTTTTATAGGCAGAATAAAGCGACTCGCGTAGTCTCCATTGTAAGCGGGCTTTTGATCGCATTTATTCAACATTTAGAATACATAAATAAAAGGAAAACCCTTTAACAGTTAATGGTTACCTGGAGGCGACAGGTGTCAGTGATTAGGTCAGTGTGTACATCAGTGAGGAGACTCTGGTTGCTATCATTGCTGGCAAACTTCACTTCAAAAGTTAAGTTAAAGTAGCAATGATTGTCACACTCACACTAGGTGTGGTGAAATTTGTCCTCTGCATTTGACCCATCCCCTTGATCACCCCCTGGGAAATGAGGGGAGCAGTGGGCAGCAGTGGTGCCGCGCCCGGGAATCATTTATGGTGATTTAACCCCCAATTCCAACTTTTGACGCTGAGTGCCAAGCAGGGAGGTAATGGGTTCCATTTTTTTTATTGTCTTTGGTATGACTCGGCCGGGGTTTGAACTCCCAACCTACCCATCTCAGGGCGGACACTCTAACCCAGGGGTCGGGAACCTTCTTGGCTGAGAGAGCCATGAAAGCCAAATATTTTAAAATGTATTTCCCGTGAGAGCCATATTATATTTTTTAACACTGAATACAAATAAATGCATGCATTTTTAATTAATAACAACAGTTTTAGAGTACATTTGGTCTCCTATTATTTTTTATATGATTTTTATTCTGAAGCTAATCAATAAAATACTTTTTACCAATAATGCGACTTCTTGAACAGGTGTGGTAGAAAATGGATGGATGAATTAAAATGCATGAGAATGTTTTATGTTTTGAATGTTATTTTTAACACTGTGATTACCAGCGGAAATATTCATTACTTATCGTGTTAAGCAATGTCAGCTAAGATTTATCTGAGAGCCAGATGCAGTCATCAAAAGAGCCGCATCTGGCTCTAGAGCCATAGGTTCCCTACCCCTGCTCTAACCACTAGGCCACTGAGTAGGTGACTGGACTTTACATACAACTGTTACCAAGTTTTGATCAAATAAATGACAAGTCAAACATTTAACAAATTTCTGCATGACATTCAAAAATTATATTTGTGTCCATATGTCAGGCTCTTTTTTAAGTTATTTCAAATGATAGAAGCGAGTAATAACCCATAATTATTATCATTATTTGAAAATCAAAAGTGTGATTAATCGGATTAAAAGAGTTTATTGTTTGACAACACTGGTTCCAATTGATTCTAACCTTCAATTTTATAATAATAATATTCTAACAACCATGCCATTGTGCGGCCCAGCCTTAACTCTTATTCTATTCAATAAAAATTGAAAGATATAAAATATTTGTGTGACTTGTGTATGTGCGATATTGGCTGCTATTATTACATTGAGGGAAATCAACATTGATACGCCGTGGTGATTATGTCGCATTGATGCTAAGTTGATCAATGCTGACTAAAAAGACTGCATGAATATGAAAGCAAAAAGGACATTGTTTATCGTAATTTAAGATAGGAACAACATTTTTGTGACGAGTACCTGGAGGCCACAAGAAATCTCTCTCGCGGGCCCATGAACTTCATGTTTGGGGAAAAGCCTTAACGGCACATACCCTGAAGATGTGATCAGAATTTAAAAACAACTTGTTTCTGTCTTATGGGATTTGACTTGTGCCTGAAGTAAACCTCTGCTGCCAATTCGTGGCAAACAAAAAGTGTGTGAGGATGAAGTCCTGACTATTTTGTGTGTGTCAATAACCAACCACCTACTTAGTCTGTAACCCCCTGACCTTTGCTACTGAACTCCTGAACTTATAATTTGGTTGTGATCTATTTCTAAAACTGGTCCGTCTGATATATTTGCCTGTTTTGTCCTCTTCTTTAACTTTATGTAGGAGTATTTGCACTTCCATAGCAGTTGAAAGGCTTTTCAGGGTTTAAATGGCAAAACACCGGAAGACATTTTTAGTTTTGCCTGTTGTGTGAATACCTCTAGGATACATTTGGAGCGGTAGCCGCCTCGCGCCACTGAAAGGGATGATTGTTGGTTGAGAGGAAGCCTGGATTCTCACTGAAAAGTTGTAGCCAAAGGCTGAAGGCGGGGGTGAGGCGACAGAAGAATGTCAAACATCGCTCTGATGCAGCCTTCAAGGCCAAATACTCTGGGTCATGACCCCGCCTCCTATCTCTACTCTCAGCTGTGTGCATGCAGTCCCAAGAGGGATCATCCTCTCCAAACTTGCATCCCCTGATCATTTGCTTTGGAATTGTATAGATTAACTATTTGCGCTAAGACCTGGTAGGCTGAGGTTGTCTGAACCTAAGGGCTTCTAAAGAGCCCTTTACTTCTCTCGGTTGTGTCCTAGATATGCCAAGACAAACTGTGTTAAGTATTTAAGAATTTCAAGGCCACAACAACTTCTTCAGATCTAAGCCCTAAGTATCACCGATGGGTGTCTGGTATCAATGGAGCTGTTTGGAAACCGGATCAGTCTTGTTGGTGCTCAGCTCTCGAAGAAGGAAATTCCTTTTAAAAGCAAGCCTTCCAGCAATTAGAGCTTTTTTCTGGTCAGTCCGTCAGAGTCTAGATCAGGTGGCAGCCAGGATGAATGAAACCGTTATTACTGGCTTTGCTCCGGGAATGTATCCTTTACCAGATACAGTAGCCACTTTTACACTCAGATTATATAACATAGCCATAAAACTGCCGAGTGGGCCCTTCAGGCTATTCTCATTTTGCGTCTGTGGGGTTGGGAGCTACCGTGCATCTGTCTGCGAATTCCTCAGGATTGTGTGACATTCAAGTAGACTGATCTCACTGGGCTGTAAAGATCCTGATCTTTGTTTTCATGTTAATTATCTCTTTCACATGTATGAAATATTTTTTGTTTGTTTTGGTTTTAAACATTCCTTACTTGCGTCAAAGTCACATTTCTGTACAATGGTTATGACCGCAGCCTTTATTACAGTCAACCATAATCAGACTAATGATACTATCAGTCACAGAGCTATTGTGTATTGGGCATTAAAGGTCAACTGTACTTTTTTTATTATTATTTCTATTATTCACAATTAGAGTTGCAAAGGGGTGAACACTTTCCGGAAATTTACCACGGGAAGTTAAGCTCGGGAAGTTTGGGAATTTTGACCATTTTTTGATTTTTCAAAGTTGGACACGTCCATCTTATTCTGCAGAATAAGATGAGAATTTTGTAAAACACTAATGCAATGCCACACACAGACATATATAGTCAGATAAACAATTGGAGTAGTCTTTAAAAATATTTTACTGGACAAACAAATAGAAATAGGCTGGATGAATAAATGAACACTCAATCAGCATGCTAAATCAAGGTATAAGCTACATTCTTGTATGACAACAGAATGGCTAGCACAGGGGTCACCAACGCGGTGCCCGCAGGCACTAGGTCGCCCGTAAGGACCAGATGAGTCGCCCGCTGGCCTGTTCTAAAAATAGCTCAAAGAGCAGCACTTACCAGTGAGCTGCCTCTATTTTTTAAATTGTATTTATTTACTAGCAAGCTGGTCTTGCTTTGCTCGACATTTTTAATTCAAAGAGAGACAAAACTCAAATACAATTTGAAAATCCAACAAAATATTTTAAAGACTTGGTCTTCACTTGTTTAAATAAATTCATTTATTTTTTTACTTTCAGAAAGAAAATTTTAGAGAATAAATACAACCTTAATGATTTTAGGATTTTTAAACACATATACCTTTTTACTTTTTAAATTCCTTCCTCTTCTTTCTTGACAATTTTAATAAATTTTCAAGTATTTTTTTTTTTAATTGTAAAGAATGATAAATACATTTTAATTTAATTCTTCATTTTAGTTTCAGTTTTTTCGACAAAGAATATTTGTGAAATAGTTCTTCAAACTTATTATGATTGAAATTAAAAAAAATATTTTGGCAATTCTAGAAAATCTGTAGAATCAAATTTAAATCTTATTTCAAAGTTTTTTGAATTTCTTTTAAAATTTTTGTTCTGGAAAATCTAGAAGAATTAATGATTTGTTTTTGTTAGAAATATAGCTTGGTCCAATTTGTTATATATTCTAACAAAGAGCAGATTGGATTTCAACCTATTTAAAACATGTCATCAAAATTCTAAAATTAATCTTAATCAAGAAAAATTACTAATGATGTTCCATAAATTAATATATTTTATTTTCTCAAAAAGATTTGAATTAGCTAGTTTTTCTCTTCATTTTTTTCAGTTGAATTTAGTACTTTAAAAGAGTAGAAATTGAAGATAAACTATGTTTTGAAATTTTATTTTCTTTTTTTTTCGTCTTTTCTCCTCTTTTAAACCGTTCAATTAAGGTTTTTTTTTCCTCATTTATTCTCTACAAAAAACTTTCAGTAAAAGGAAAAAAATGTACGACGGAATGACAGACAGAAATACCCATTTTTTTTTATATCTATAGATTTATTTATTAAAGGTAAATTAAGCAAATTGGCTATTTCTGGCAATTTATTTAAGTGTGTAACAAACCCGTAGCTCTTCGCATTAATCAGTACCTAAGAAATAGCTCCTGGTTTCAAAAAGGTTGGTGACCCCTGGGCTAGCAGAACATAAGGCAGACGAAACTACACCTTCTGATTTACTATTTGCTAGTTGAACTTTACAGATCTCACAAAAGGTAAAATCAAATCGCTAATGTTGTTAGCATAAATGAATGGGATTTAACATAGAGAAAATTAGCATCATGGCTAACGGAGAAATATTTTCGGTTCATTATGAGACTGTGGAGCTACATAAACCTACTACCAAGTACAGGAACAGCTAGCTAGCTAGCTTGAGTTGAAGTCATACAGTAACAAGCAATTACACCTCTATTAAACTTAAATACCATAGATCAAATATATTTACCCCGGTAATATCATCAAAACTTACCTGACTGGATGAAGTCCTTGGGCTCAAATACTAGTGTGGCCTCAGTAGCCGCGCTGTAGTGTGTAGCATGCTGCCAATTATCTGGGCATGTGATGGAGGAATGCACAGTGAAGGGTTGAAATTCAATTGAATTTGCATTAAATCAGGTTGTTTTAGCTAATAATCATGCTGCAAGATCTAGCATGTTGCATTTAATGTTTAGTCCCATTAATTTCCCGTTACTTCCCATATATTCCCATTAATTCCCATGGAAAGTTTCCAACTTTGAATATTCCCTGATTTTTGCAACCCTATTCACAATCCTTATGTGAGACAAGCACACGTTTTTTTTTTTTTTAATGCTTTCTAAATTGTAAATAAACTCTAGCAAAAATTAGGTAACAATGGAGGTAATTAGATTCGCTCTATTCCTCCTATAAAGCACTCTAAAACATCCAAAAACTTACATCAACATTTTATAAACACTGTATTAACAGGCACATTAACAATAACATGTAATATTAAGTTATTTTTTCTCATTTTAAGCATAGGGCAAAATAAAACAATCACTTATGTCTGCTCTTCGTGGGATGTTGATATTGTCCTGTTTACATGAAGAATTAATCCTAGTCCTCACACAGGTGAAAAAAAAAAGATGTACACAAACAAGCGTCTTTTTTGTGTCTTTCTAAAGTTTACATTTCTGTTATGAAAAGCGACAACAGATATACGGTGAATTGGACCAACAATTCCAATATTTATTGCAAGGACTTAACATGACGTTAGTTTATTTGCACAACCAGGTTTTTCGAAGTTATATTCAGGCATAGCAACCACAAGAGAACACAAACTAATGCGATCTCTTGTCCTTTTTTCTGTTTAGTTCTGTTCTCAAACACTACTAATATAGTAGAGAATAAACTTGATTGCATCCCTGATATTTCTCAAAGAAATCAAATGTTCAAACAAGCATTTTCCAAAGTGATCACTGCAGACACGATCAAGGCCAGATTGTATTCCACAAGATGATGAAGGGGATCTTTTTAACAGCCATTTCCTTCTATGCACTATCGACTTTATTACCTTCAAGAACCACTTCTTTCGGGACTCAATGGAAGCGTTTTCTCATCTCTCCATTTAAACGACTAGAACGCCCAAAAACAGAACAGCACAAACTCTATACTCACCCTCACTTGCTTTAATCAGGTTTACCATTTTGTGAATTAAGCCGTGAAAAAGAAGAAGGGATGTGACGTCAAATGCAACCCGGCAATAGCTGCATAAGCTAGTTACCTCTCTGTGATCATGGTGTTGCTAAAAGCAGTTCCGCAGCGTTAGCGCTTGTAATAACAATATCGCTAACCTTTTAACATTTAGGTCGCAACATGTAAATGGAGTAATGTAAACATTTTGTTTTATTTTACTTTTTGTAGAGGTTTATGGGTGCAATAGGTAGCCTCGTTGTCAGCCACTTTGTACTTGTCGAATGTATCAAAATAGAATACGTAAACAAAAGAAAGACAAATGTGTTCTTGTCCCAGGTGTGTTAGTTCGCTGTCAGGTGGAATATGTTTTTTTAGATTGGCGTAAAAGGCATAAATCGGCAATGGCCAATCACATATTTTTTTTTTACAAAAATTGGCTGATACCAATCAGCGGCCCATCGATCAGCACATGCCCGGTGTATCTACAGTTACTGTAATTGTGCAAAGAAGACAACCCTTGCAACCTGCGACAGTACTCCAATGTGTCAGCTGATTGGGTTACACTCAGGGTCTTGAGGTAAAGCCAACAGGCTCTTAAGTGTTTTGTGTTCAGACAGCATACCAAAAGGTCTTCCAGTGGTTTCTGTGGTCCAGTTATTCAACAGCACGGTTAGTGTAACCCGACTAGCTATCATCACCCCATGATGGTTGCAGAGTTTGGGCACGGCGGTCCAAACCAGTGGGCTTGCCTTCCAACAGGGAAGCTTCCCCGGCTGTAAATCATTCTCGCTCCCAAACTCCGCACCCATCCTGTTCTGGATCAGGGGAACAGAGAGCCTCGCGGCTGATCTCATCGCTAAGCCAACAGACCCTGCCCCATATCCTGAGGAAACAAGAGAAAAACAACGAGCACTGAAGGCCACGGCTAGAAACACTGCTTGTATTAGGCAACCACCTTCAAGTCTCTAACCTGTTTTACTATATTGTCATTTTCTGATTTATATATACTCCTAGTTCTATGCCAGGTTCATTGATTAGTTTTTAGTCTTCACACAAAGTAATGAGTTTATGTAAGAGGTGCTTTTGGTCTGCTGGGTCCATAATGTTTTTTAATGTAAGTCTTGTGTCCTTCTCAATTTCAGAGATGGTTGGTTATATGTTCTTCGTCGTCACATTTTGTAAGGTTGTATTTTATATTTCTTTAGATCAACGGTCTTAGAGATTTGCCTATCAAACTATAGGCCGGGTTCCATGTACATTTTTATATAGCCTAAAATGTTTATGGCAGTATATATTGCAGCCTCTTTAGATAATGATATACACTATATTGCCAAAAGTATTTGGCCACCTGCCTTAACTCACACATGAACTTGAAGTGCCATCCCATTCCTAACCCATAGGGCTATTACAGCTTCAACTCTTCTGGAAAAGCTGTCCACAATGTTGCCGTGTGTTTTTTGTAGGAATTTCCCTCCATTCTTCCAAAAAGCACATTGGTGAGGTAACACACTGATGTTGGTGTTGAAGGCCTGGCTCTCAGTCTCCATTCTAATTCATCCCAAAGGTGTTCTATCGGGTTCAGGTCGGCCCAAGTGATTAGAACACCTGATTCTCATCATTTGGATGGGCGGCCAAATACTTTTTGCAATATAGTGTATATCAATATATATTATTTGGCATATAAATTATAATGGAATAATTGAAAACGGGTGGAAAATACCTAATTTAGCTGCTGACGTACAGCATGCGGTAACAAATTGAGTCATTTCCAGTTAAATTTGTCAAAAAAGCTGTTATTAATCTATTTGGTAATATACTGTCAACAGCTGATTACTTTCTGTTGTAACAAGAATCCATCTCCAGTTTAGTGCTACAAATGTTGGTATTGATTCAATACCAAGTCGTTTCAGGGGCGATATTAGACTTACCAAAGTTCATACAAAGGGGAACTTCACTTTTTTGGGGATTTTGGCTTATCGTTCGCAATCATTATGAAAGACATGACAACGGATAGATTTTATTATTTTTGCATTCTGAAATATTAAGCTTACAGTTTAGCTAATGGGAGCTCCACTTTCCGCCCATAAAATCCGATTAACAGCCATTCAAAAAGTGCCAACAATACTCAATTTACGTTTTGTGACTTGAATATTAACCAAGTATTAGTCATATTATTATTATATAGGCTAACACAGATGAAATATTTAGATCTGTGATCACATCAGCAGCTTCCCCATTTCCTTTCTCCTTGTAAGATAAAGGTAAAGTACCAGTGATTGTCACACACTCACCTGATCATTAATCATGCATCTCATCTGCACAGAAGAAGTCTGAGTAGGTATTCCAACAAGTTGGGACACTTTGACAGCCATATAAAATAGAATAGAACAGAAAGTACTTAATTGTACCCCGGGGGAAATTCAGCACCACAGTTTGTTCACAATAAACACTTAGGCATTTATACATGTGAATAATATAGATATTATTCACATGTGAATAATACAAATACAGTCTATTATACAGCATTATTCACATGTGAAAAATGTAAATACAGTCTATTATACAGCATTATTCACATGTGAAAAATATAAATACAGTCTATTATACAGCATTATTCACATGTGAATAATATAAATACAGTCTATTATACAGCATCATTCACATGTGCATAATATAAATACAGTATATTATACAGCATTATTCACATGTGAAAAATGTAAATACAGTCTATTATACTACATTATTCACATGTGAATAATACAAATACAGTCTATTATACAGCATTATTCACTTGTGAATAATATAAATACAGTCTATTATACAGCATTATTTACATGTGAATAATATAAATACATTCTATTATACAGCATTATTCACATGTGAATAATATAAAAATACAGTCTATTATACAGCATTATTCACATGTGAAAAATGTAAATACAGTCTATTATACTACATTATTCACATGTGAATAATACAAATACAGTCTATTATACAGCATTATTCACATGTGAATAATATAAATACAGTCTATTATACATTTAAGTACAGTCAAACCATAGGACCTGGAACTGGCGAGTACGACAATGTAACAGAATTTATTTAAAGTGCATCAATTTGCCTGAAATTGAAAAAGTAAAAATCTATAAACATTATTGGACCGACTTGAGCCATTTGATTCTAAGAAATACAATTAAAACAAACTTTGCATGACACAGCTAGAATGTGTCATCAACATCCAAACTCTACTGTTGGCCAAATGAATTTACATGATCTATAGCATGTATCGTAGGTCACTAATGGTGGTTGACTTGCCTGATCTTTTAGGGATTTTAAGGCGGTTTGGTCAGAATAACAACATATCGGATTTGAAATAATGGATCTTGCTTGCTGTTCTTTTTTATGTTTAAAGTGGACTTAAAAGTCTCAAACATATTAAAATCCTTTTCAAATCATTTCTCAGATCAAGATCATCAACTATTTCATTTCTTCTTTGGGGCTATTTTAACTGCATAGTCAGGAGGAAAGATGAAGCCCTAAATCGCTAACGACATTGAGAAAAATGTTGCGGCTGGTTTGGTGTGACTGAGCAGCTAGCGCCTCGGCCAGCTAATGACAGCATTATGTTCCAGTGAGCAGAAGCAATAAAAGAATTGATGAATACGGTTAAAAAGCATCTATTGCAAACAGATTTTAAAGCACATAATAAACACATCGGATTCCTATTCTCCAGATTCTTATTCTGTCCAGGAATGTTAAACCACATTTCAACCAAGTGGTCCAGTTCTTTTTGGTCGGCTTTGTATGGGTTTAGATTGCTAAATGTGCTTGTTGGAGGGTGCATGCAGCCAGACTACGTGCAATGGGCAAATAAATTGTATACAGGCAAATACATTAATACAGGAAACACCATGTAAAATGTCATTTTCAGGGAACTGTCAGTGTTTTCCCTGAGTCCAAAGTCACAATAGCGGGACTTTTAAGTCCTTCATCCATGGTGCGAATGTTAGTTTGTGTTGATATTTTCAAATAAATAAACAAGCTTTGTTGTTCGACACCAACACAACTGTTGCACTGAACCGTGGGGTTCAGTGCAACAGTTTGGCCAACAGAAATAAATACAAGTGATACCTCACACATGTAATACACAAGCTTAGTGTGTGTATCACTGGCGTATCTGTCGGATGTCACTTCACAGCCCTGCATTCTATAGCTTGGTGGTGGTGTTGTGCTGGAATGAGATGACAAAACATTTTACCTAAGTGTTGACGTTACTTGGGGACCCCGCCAAAGTTAGAAATTAAATCACACACGAGTGACCATCCCGGGTTTAAGATGACTTTACTCAAATTCTGTTGTTTCTAAAGATGGATGTTAACTAACGCCATGACGTTATGGCAACGTTCCCTACACATTGTTGCACTTACAAAACGACATAACGTTAATTCAAATCAAATATTTTCTCCTCTGCTAAATCATTTGTGGGTGGGACATCTGCATGGGTCTCCAATGGTGGTGTGGGTGGAGGGGCACGATTCGTCCTGTCCCCAGGATTCCTACGCCTACAGCTGTCAGTATTCTACTAGAAAAGCCCTCAGAGAGCACAGATCTCCGCCATGCCCAAACTCCTATTAGCTCACAAAGAAGTTGAAGCTCGCCACATAAACATATGGTAAAGCGGTAGAAGTGTTTAGGGATCAGCTCTAAAAAGGAACTGACTTGTTCGTCTCCTCATTTCGAACATTTTCAGAATTTTTTAAGGAAAATCCATCCATAACATTTTGTAGTTATTTTGCTAAATAGACAGATGACAATGATTACCTAACCTCCTGGTGGAGGTAATTACAGTGATTAATTATATATGACTTGTGCTTTACGTGCAGTGTTGCCTGAAACTTTTATTTTCCACCACTTCCTATTTTTACTGGTTGTCCCCCTTTTATAAATATTCTGTAGTCTACAAAAGCTTGTGACCCAGGCTCACTGGCCGGTCCACCAGGCATCTCAGCATTTGCTGTCAGTCTTCTTTTATATAAATATCATGTGGAGTGTCCCCGGTGGGGTAGGGTTTCATTGTGGGGCTGTGGTCACTTCTGCTAGCTGTAAACAGGTGAGCCGTGCACCCTGGTGACCCATCACCATTGCATGCATGTTAATAGAAAGGATTAAACGGCCTTGGTTGCCTGCCTGCACTGTACACAGATCTTTGTGGGAAATGCACAGTTTAAACATCAACATTATTCTGAAATTCAAAGAATGCACTAGTTGGTGGAATTGGTTCTGTAATTGTCAACATTTTTGTCAGTACAGTATTTTCACTTTGATTGAATAACTTTTTTTCCGTGTGTATTTAAACAGCCGGATACAGTCAATTATACTTTGCCTTCTTAGCCTGATTGCTTTCTTTTGGCACACTGAACAGAGGAATGCCTGGAATTTTACATCCACCTCCCTCACATCCATCTGATAAAGGGTTGCAAGACAGTGGTCGAGCCTGTTGTGGTTGCACTGACAAGACTGGACAAGTACCCACTGCCTCAACATAGTGTACTGTATCCATATGAGGTGTTGCAGACTGACATTGGTTATCCCGATGAGACACAGATGCTTCATTTGCCTGGGATTTAGATTCGATAACAGACATTTGAGCGATCGGCGTCAGTCATTAACCTTTGGATGACATGTCTCCCCCAGAGACTGCACAATGTACTATTTAGTCAGTATGCTGTTGGGGTAGAATTGGACTTTGTCCACTGGCTCCGAGTCCCTCTTTGGAATGGAAAAGATTAGTCTGTTGCTCGGCTTACAGTGCATGTTTGCAATCTGGCTGCTTCTAACTCTTTGTGAAGCACACTGGTGTGACAGGCAAACGCCCTCAGTCATCCCCATGCAACACTCAGTGCTGCCCTCCACAGGGATACTTCAATACTTTCCCCCTCATATCAATTGTCCAGGCACACCGAAAGAGTTCAATGTTGCATTGCATGATTTTGTGTAAAAATCTTCCAAAGAACACTTGGATATTCGTTCATGATCCCACTGGTAACTGCTGACTGGATAAGGTCACAGATGTGGTTTTCAAGAACGAGCACTGTCTCCAAGTATTTGGATAACCGCAGGCAGTAGATTTTTCTCTGCCAATGCAATAGAGAGCTTTCTAGGAAAAGGTTACTGCAATTAACTGTTGAGATACTGTATTTTATTTATTTTCAAGGTGCAAAAGATGTCAAAGGCCTTAGTTTGTGTGTAAATCACATACCCTACGCCAACACTGGAATGTTTCCTTCCTTTAGGCTTTGTTTTATGAGTGACAAAGTCAACTTCAGTAAGACTTGTTCCGCATGTCAGCACCAGGTGCAGATTATTTTGAGCAGGCCATGATATTTCAGCTCATTTGCACAGACATGAGCTTCTTGCTGAGCTGACTGCTTTAAATAGGCTGGAGGTCCCATGTGGTTTATGGTAAACTTGACCAACTCAGCGTGTAACTTCTGGGAACAAAGTCAGGTTTGTTTAGGATCAATGTATCGGTGACAAAATGTGAGAAGCCCTTTCGAGACTCGGCCGGTTGCAAATGTTTGATCAAATAAGAGACTAGGATCACATGTAGCATGTAAGACATTCAGTGATATTGGTAACTATTGGGGCACATAGGGAAGTTGATCAATTGTGTCAACCAGACCACTCCCCCAGTGGCAGTAGATCACGCTCTTGTTCCCTGACTATCTTTGTCTGTCTGCTTCACGAGCACACATTGCTGCGGCTGAACACTTACAACAGGTGCAGCAAGAATGTGAGTACAGATACCGGCCTTTTATAGAATCAAGTAGAAATTATAATTTTTTTGGTTATTGTTATTTTTTTTTAAATAAATGAATGCACACTGTGTGTAATTTTGCCACTGTACTATTAATTTCTTCCTGTTCATCATGCACCTTAATTTAGTTGATGTTGTCTTGTTAAATGTTTTAGGATGCTTTATTACACTTTCTGGATGAATAATGCTGTTGGATGACTGAGATGACATCCAAAACAAGAATAGCGGCATTAAAAATACTGTACTAAGCATTAAGAACAGCATTTTTACAAACATTGACTTTTTTTCTAAAGGAGACAAAAGATTGCATGGATTAACACAGGGGTGTCCAAACTTTTTCCACTGAGGGCCACACATGGAAAAATGAAAGCGTGCGGGGGCCATTGTGATATTTTTCATTTTCAAACCAGAACAAAATGTATGGATTTTTTATATTTTTTTATTTATTAAAATGTTAAAAATAAGTCAAATTATCATTTTGAATTTGTTTTATTTAACGCTTACAATAAATTTCTATATCAACTTCAAGTTGATATAAAGTAATACAAATATGGCTTTTCTATCAAAAACTACTTTTTTTTTAATAGTAAAACTGAAATACTCCGTATTTAGTAATTAAAGCCCTAAAAGATCAATAATGCAGGACACCATTGATTTTAATTACTTTATATTTTTTGAGTAATAACAGTGAAAAGATAAATAAAATCCCAATAAATATATTTGGGATCAAAAGGTGCCCCACTCATAAAGTGATACATTTTTATTAGGTTTTTCTTTTACTTTCACCACATAAGTTACAGGATCAAATTCTATCAATTTTACATTTGAACTGTTATTTTGTTTGTTTTATGCTCTTTTGTCAAAGAAAACTTTGATGTTTTTATATGGCAACCACACAATATATGCAGTATTTACAACACAAAACATTTTAAACTGAAAGACTTGAAGTCATTGGATCCTTGAAAATAATTAATTATAACATAACTTTTTTTTTCTTTTTTTTCTTTTTGAGCAGTGGCAAAAAAAGACAAATAAAGAAAAGACAAAAAAAAAACCCCAGCCTGCATGGCAGCTTTGTGTCAACATTTCAGCTTTTTCTCGTTAGATTTCACCTCATTCCCCTTTTTTTTAAGTGTTTTATTTTTATTTTTGCAATAGCATTTCCAGAATGTGTGGCGGGCCAGTGAACAATTAGTTGCAGGCCGCAAATGGCCCCCGGGCCGCACTTTGGACACCCCTGGATTAACAGATTCTAAATCTCGTGATGCACTTTGTACGCACACAGTCTTCCATTCGTTAATTACTCTCTAGTTCTGTGTTTCGTTTGTTCTTTTGATTACGGCTCACTGTTAGTGTTTCAAGTGTCTGCAGTATAAAAAAGTATGCAGCCAGTGATTGTGACCTATTCCTGACAGGCTTGTGTGATGTAAGAGTCTATTTTATTCTTGTGTTCCAGTGGCCACTCAGCAGTGTAACATGCCTCCTGCCTTGGACAGGCTTCAGAGATACTTTAGCTTCTTTGTGCAGAACAACCATGTGGATATAAAAGCAGGATAACTAGAGGACAGCTAGCAAGTCATCGGCAACAAGGTTGTATTCATAGTGAAGGAGTGATGAAGAAAGTCTCGGTAGGTTTAGTCCTGGCGAGATAGATGTTTATTGGCATCATGTGATGATGATCGTATTAGGAAGTGAATCGCTTTTTGGTGTCTGTTTGAAATGAGAGACAGTAGGTGCAAAGCAGACCCAATGAGTCAAGTTATGAAAGAAAACTTGAGTGTCTTGCTGTGCTAATGCTGGTTAAACTTTACCTTTCAGATGCCTTACTAGCTGACCTAGAGTCGACGACATCCCACATTTCAAAGCGACCAGTGTTCTTGCCTGATGAGACGCCCTACTCCATCCCCACCAGTGAAAACTATTACCAGGATCTATCAGTTCCACCTCCAGTACCACCTCCACCGACAGCCGAGGCTCTCAACGGTTCAGTGCGAGACCACAAAGACTCGCAGCACTCCTCTCAGCAGGTACACATGTGAAGTGTGACCTTACGTTACAAAAATGTTTCTCTATTAAGCCGTAGAGACTCACAGGCTGGGTCATTTATTTGCTTTTCTTAAGTTATTCTCCATATACTTACATATCAGCAGATTTTGTTAAGAAAATGTTGAAATAAAATGGAATTGTGTGTTGTTGTTAAAGGGGAACATTATCACAATTTCAAAAGAGTTAAAAACGATAAAAATCAGTTCCCAGTGGCTTGTTGTATTTTCGGAAGTTTTTTCAAAATTTTACCGGTCTCGGAATATCCTTAAATAAAGCTTTAAAGTGCCTTATTTTCGCTATCTTCGAAACCATTATCCATTTCCCTGTGACGTCACACAGTGCTGCCAATGTAAACAAACAATGGGAATACCACAGCAAGATATAACGACATTAGCTCGGATTCAAACTCGGATTTCAGCGACTTAAGCGATTCAACAAATTACGCATGTATTGAAACGGATGGTTGGAGTATGAAAATATTGAAGAAGAAACTGAAGCTATTGAGCGAATAGCTATTGACGCTATTCATAGCCATAGTATGGCCGAATAGCTGCGTTAGCATCGCCGGTAAAATGTGCGGACCAAACGATCAGGACTTTCGCATCTTTTGACACTGGAGCAACTTAAATCCGTCGATTGGTAAGTGTTTGTTTCGCATTAAAAGTGGGTTGAAGGAAACGTAATATAGTTGCAAATGCATCTCCAGGTTATCCAAACATCTCTGTGCCATGTCTGCTTTAGCACCGCCGGTAAATAGCATGTTAGCATCGATTAGCTGGCAGTCAAAATCAACAAAACTCACCTTTGTGATTTCGTTGACTATCGTTGCAAATGCATCTGCAGGTTATCCATACATCTCTGTGCCATGTCTGCTTTAGCACCGCCGGTAAATAGCATGTTAGCATCGATTAGCGTAGCATGTTAGCATCGATTAGCTGGCAGTCAAAATCAACAAAACTCACCTTTGTGATTTCGTTGACTATCGTTGCAAATGCATCTGCAGGTTATCCATACATCTCTGTGCCATGTCTGCCTTAGCATCGCCGGTCAAATGTGGAGACACTCTGGCACATTCAATGGGGGTCTGGCGGCAGACACTTTGGCATCTTGGGGCCAGTGGTGCAACTTGAATCCCTCCCTGTTAGTGTTGTTACACCCTCCGACAACACACCCACCAGGCATGATGTCTCCAAGGTTCCAAAAAATAGTCAAAAAAATGGAAAATAACAGAGCTGAGACCCGGTGTTTGTAATGTGTTGAAAATGAAAATGGTGGGTGTGTTACCTCGGCGACGTCACATTCTGACGTCATCGCCTCCAGCGCGATAAACAGAAAGCCGTTTAATTCGCCAAAATTCACCCATTTAGAGTTCGGAAATCGGTTAAAAAAATAGATGGTCTTTTTTCTGCACCATCAAGGTATATATTGACACTTACATAGGTCTGCTGATAATGTTCCCCTTTAAGTGTGTAGGTGCAATGTTTAGTGTCGGGGCCAATATCTATCTTTTGAACTGATCTGTACCACAGCTGTGTTTACATTGCTGAAGATTGCCTGCTCATGGAGACACGATTACATTTCCATAATCCTTGTTACACACATGCAGGAGGTGTAAGTGAATTCTAGGAAAATGCGTGTCTTTCCACAACACCGTCTCGAACGCATTGTTTGTCCACAGTGATACTAAGATACTAATCCTCACCACCATGACGAAAAATAAACCAAAACTCATTACACACACACCGAGGAGTACGACACAAAAAGCTAAGTGTGAACACTTTAATGTAAAGTAAGGGTGATCGATCACAGATGTCAATACTATCTATACCAGGGGTCACCAACGTGGGCACCAGGTCGCCCGTGAGGACCAGATGAGTCGCCCGCTGGCCTGTTCTAAAAATAGCTCAGATAGCAGCACTTACCAGTGAGCTGCTTCTATTTTTTAAATTGTATTTATTTACTAGCAAGCTGGTCTCGCTTTGCTCGACATTTTTAATTCTAAGAGAGACAAAACTTAAATAGAATTTGAAAATCCAAGAAAATATTTTAAAGACTTGGTCTTCACTTTTTTAAATAAATGTATTTTTTTTTTTTACTTTGCTTCTTATAACTTTCAGAAAGACAACTTTAGAGAAAAAATACAACTTTAAAAATGATTTTAGGATTTTTAAACACATCGGGACGGCGTGGCGCAGTGGGAGAGTGTCCGTGCGCAACCCGAGGGTCACTGGTTCAATCCCCACCTAGTACCAACCAACTTGTCATGTCCGTTGTGTCCTGAGCAAGACACTTCACCCTTGCTCCTGATGGGTGCTGGTTGGCGCCTTGCATGGCAGCTCCCTCCATCAGTGTGTGAATGTGTGTGTGAATGGGTAAATGTGGAAGTAGTGTCAAAGCGCTTTGAGTACCTTGAAGGTAGAAAAGCGCTATACAAGTACAACCCATTTATAACCCATTTATATACCTTTTTACCTTTTAAATTCCTTCCTCTTCTTTCCTGACAATTTAAATCAATGTTCAAGTAAATTTATTTTTTTATTGTAAAGAATAATAAATACATTCTAATTTTATTCTTCACTTTAGCTTCTGTTTTTTCGACGAAGAATATTTGTGAAATATTTCTTCAAACTTATTATAATTAAAATTACAAAAAATTATTCTGGCAAATCTAGAAAATCTTTAGAGTCAAATTTAAATATTATTTCAAAGTTTTTTGAATTTCTTTTAAAATTTTGGTTCTGGAAAATCTAGAAGAAATAATGATTTGTCTTTGTTGGAAATAGAGCTTGGTCCAATTTATTATATATTATAACAAAGTGCAGATTGGATTTTAACCTATTTAAAACATGTCATCAAAATTCTAAAATTAATCTTAATCTGGAAAAATTACTAATGATGTTCCATAAATTATTTTTTAAAAATTTTCAAAAATATTCAAATTAGGTAGTTTTTCTCTTTCTTTTTTTTTGGTTGTATTTTGAATTTTAAAGAGTCGAGATTGAAGATAAACTATGTTTCAAAATATAATTTTTATTTTTTTCCGTTTTTTTCCTCTTTTAAGCCGTTAAATTAAGTGTTTTTTTCATCATTTATTCTCTACAAAAAAACCTTCCGTAAAAGGAAAAAAAATGTACGACGGGATGACTGACAGAAATACCCATTTTTTTGTATATATATATATATAGATTTATGCATTAAAGGTAAATTGAGCAAATTGGCTATTTCTGGCAATTTATTTAAGTGTGTATCAAACTGGTAGCCCTTTGCATCAATTATTACCCAAGAAGTAGCTCTTGCTTTCAAAAAGGTTGGTGACCCCTGATCTATACCTAGTATGGTATCATTTGTTGTTCTTATTTTTTTAAATTGGAGGGTTGTTTTTTCATTTTTTACAAACTCATGGAGCAAGTCTCTGCATTGAAGACAAAACTCAAATGATACCAATTGCTTGGATTTTAATGACGTGACGTCTGGCTCACGTCCCGTCCGTTAAATATGCGTGGTGGTCAAGCTAGCTCTGTTCTCAATGGGTACTAGGTGCCATTTAGTCTTTCTCAAAGAAAAAATGCCCTATGCTTGTGATGTTTTCGACTGTACGAATTATTCCAATTGCAAAAAGGACACACCTTTCTTCAGAGTTCCTCCAGAGGTAATCAAAAACGGTGGAAGATTGCAAGATTTTACAAAACAACGAGAAAAGCATCTTATACTCCAGTCCAAGGAAGCAGAGTCGAAGAATGCATGAGTTTGCAGTGATCACTTCTTTAAAGGTTTCTTTGATATCATTTCAACGTTTATTATTTCCCATTTAAGTATCATCTTGAAATTATTATTATTTCTTAAACACGTTTGCTACGACTGTTTTGAAAAGCACCAACTCGGTGAGTCTAAATAAAAGAAAGGTAAATGTGAGGAAAACCTAAAATAGTTAATGTTTTACCAAAGGCAACAATCATAAATTAAGCTTTCAGCAAACACACAATGTTGACATCTAGTTATATTTTGATAAAGATAGGGAAAAATACGACGTGTGCAACAACCACAAACAGACACAAAGTTAAATAATTGAAAAGCAACCTTACCTGAGAAAAAAACATGTATATATATCTGGGAGAGTCTTGATAGCCATTTCCTTGACCCAGCCACACACAAAGAAGCATTGGCTTTTTCAAGTTTTCATCTGTTTTGTTGTCTAGAATGATGTCTGGAGCACAATAGTTCGATATGTCTGGGAACGCGACCGACGTACAATCCTTTATCACTCGACATTTTATTTTTATTTTTATAAAGTATAGGGATCCATCACATTGCGTAGTTAGATTTTTTTTGCTTATATCTGCTTTTCGCAGGAACATTTAAGCCTCTTTTGTACTCGGCTAGTCCGTACGCTGCTTGCTGTACAACAGCCATCTTGGCTTGGTTGACCACCACTGTTATAGCATGTTCTATATGTTATAATTATTTGAATGACTCTTACCATAATATGCTAGGTTAACATAGCAGTTGCTTATTTATGCCTCATATAACCTACACTTATTCAGCCTGTTGTTCACTATTCTTTAATTATTTTAAATTGCCTTTCAAATGTCTATTCTTGATGTTGGGTTTTATCAAACACATTTCCCCTAAAAATGCGACTTATACTCCAGTGCGACTTATATGTTTTTTTCCCTTCTTTATTATGCATTTTCGGCAGGTGCGACTTATACTCCGGAGCGACTTATACTCCGAAAAATACGGTAGTCAAAAGATCCAAACTAGATAGATATTTGTGTGTTGTACATCGTCAATTTGATATCAGCTTTATAAATCTAATGTGAAACAATGCATGTTTCTTTTGTAAATTATAAGTCAGCAGTACAAACTAAGTGACGTAATAGTATGTATTTGTACCATGAATTGATTAACGTGGACAAGTTGAAAAACTTAATGGGTTGTTACTATTTAGTGGTCAATTGTACGGAGTATGTACTGTACTGTGCAATCTACTAATACAAGTTTACATCAATAAAAAAATTAATAAACTAAGATACAAGGCTGAACTCTTGCTGTATTTGTGCAGTTAAAATGATTGTCACTAGATGACCAAAAAATAAGTTTTTTCAAAGTCTAAAAGGATTGACTGATAAAAGACTGACTGTTGAATGGATGCAGTCTCTAGGTTCGGCCCAAAAGAGCTCATGGTCGGGGGACAGAAGCAGTTCTCCACAGTCTCACACTGAAGAAGACCACGTCTACAGGTTACTCGCTGCTCTCACTCTGTCAATATTTCCTCTTGTAGCTGTTGTTAACACGTGGTTCTCGTTGTCAGCTTTCCTAACAAACAGAAGTCATCAGACTCATCGACAGCAGCCATGACCTCAGCCCTCGGCAGCAACCTCTCAGAACTTGACAGGCTACTGCTAGAGCTCAATGCGGTTCAGCAGAGCTCCCCTTCCTTCCCCACTACAGGTAACATTAAGACTTTCTTTGTCAGGCCTCTTAATGCTAATTAGTAGTAAAGGAATAGTGTTCATGTTTCCACAGAGGAGAGGGCACCGCCCTTGCCATCCACAAGCATCACACACTATGAAAATGGCAATACTCCTGAAATCCGAATTAGCCCACCCCTTCATGAGGAGCCCAAGAGAAATGGAACAAAGTCGGATGAGGCTCGGCCAACAGTGGAGAGTCTTTTGGATGAGCTGGAGGGTTCAGTGCCCTCAACAAGGTTCGTATGCCAAAGAAAAGCTGACACTAAAAAGAATATTGATAGTTGATTAGTAATCGACTAACAGCTTTTGAATTCAGCTGGAGATATTTATAGGCGTGTGCTAACAATAAAGATGAATATACTGTAACTGTGCCCCGCGACCCCGAAAGGGAATAAGCGGTAGAAAATGGATGGATGGATGTGCTGCTCATTAGGCTGCGACAAAATAAAAATAACTATTAAAATGTTTCCCTATTTTAAAAGTAAGCACAAAAACAAAGTATATTTTTTAATGTAAACTAAAGGCAATCAAAAATAGCAACAATTACAAAACCCAACTTTATCTAGCGAGCTTGAGAGGAAGTGTTTGTAAGCTGCACACAGGTATGTTATTACCTCCTGGCATTGATAGAGATATCACAGTCATTGTATATTATTGTATTACTGACTAATTATTGGCATTTTAGCTATCTAACATATTTTAGAAACTTCACATCTGAAGTTTCTAACGGATAAATGGTAAATGGGTTTTACTTCTATAATGCTTTTCTACCCCTTTTTAAGGAGTCCAACGCACTGTGACAGTATTTCCACATTCACCCATTCACACACACATTCACACACTGATGGCGGGAGCTGCCATGCAAGGCGCTCACCCATCAGGAGCAAGGGTGAAGTGTCTTGCTCAAGGACACAATGGCTGTGACTAGGATGGTAGAAGGTGGGGATTGAACCAGTAACCCTCAGATTACTGACACAGCCACTCTACCAACTTATAAATACAGTTGGACATAGAGGCTGAATACATATAGATAAAATTGTGTAGACAAAGTTTAATTAACTTTAGCTTAAATATATTTAAATGTTATTTTTCACGCAACTTTCTCTGTTGTCAGATAGCTAGGTAAAAAGCTAACTATCATACTGAGTTGGGATCGCATCCCCCAGATGTCCGACATGCCTCCGCTTTAATAACTATCTCATCACAGAGCAAGGTCCACTTTTCAAACTGAGGAAAGTTTTTGTCTTTGATTTGTTTAGGGTAAAATGTTCCCATTCTCTCACTGTGTTATTAACCATTTTTCTCTTCTGCGCTGACTCGAGCATTTTTGTTTTTGTTGGAAACACAAGCTATTGTCTCGACTATTGTCAACACATTTTTTTGTTGGCAACACTTTTTATTGTTGAACGAATTGTTGCAGCCTTAACCCTTTAGTAAATTGCATTTTCCAACCCCTCCCCTCGCCACAGTGGTTTGGACAGTCCCACTCAGCAACAAGCCCGGATTTCAGCTTCTTGTGCCACAAGAGAGTTGGACGAGCTGATGGCCTCCTTGTCCGACTTCAAGGTACACAAATATAGTAGTGAATCATGAGCAGGCCACTAACAAACAAAAGGCTCCTTTTAAACTTTATTTCATATTCTTGATGGATACTCTGTCTGTGTTCTGGCTTACTTTCATTTCTGTGTTTCTAGCCCAGCTCTCTGGGCTCTTTGCTGCACCAAACAGGAGCAACTTCTACCACTTCTCATCTTCCAGTCTCTACCTTCATCCCCCCAGTGACTTCTCCTTTCTTCAGTCTGTCCCACCCATCTACCTGTGCCTCTTCTTTGTTGTCTCTGCCTGCTGGTCTCGAGCTGCACATAGACGAGGACGGAGGAGACAGAGGCTTGTCATCGTCTCATCTGAATCATATTCCCTGTCACAGTCCTATCTCCTCCCTCTCTGCGGCCAGTGACCTCGACTTTGTAGCAGATGCGTTTGCCTTTGTGCCCCCGTCCCCGAGCCATTTGCTGCAGGTCATGTCACAGTCAGCGTCTTTAAGCTCCAGCATGCAGAGAACCAGTTCAAGCCCATCCACTACTCCTTCACTGACCTCAGTAAACACCGTCCTGGACAAGACCTCACAGTCACCTAGTCCATCTGTAGAGCAGTTTTCACCCTCAGCTGCTGCTTGTAATCAGTCTTGTTCACCTGACAAAAAAAACAATGGGTCTTTTGTCATCCATGATCCTAGTTTGAATCACTCTGCTTCTCCCCTTCACACACTCACCCCTTCTATCTCTTCACCTTCACCTCTCCCTGCTACTTCCTCTGTATCGCCTCCCCTCACAAGGTTTTCCTGCCAAACCTCCACTACAAACATCATTTCCCCTGTGACCTTCCCGACTTCTTCAATCCCTACTGGACATGTGCTGGAGCCAAGACCCACAACCAAGAGTGCCAGCCCCCTCGTCCTGCATCAACTCCCCTTAGAGGAAACCTCCCTGGATGAAGCGCTGGACAAGCTGTTAGCAATGAGTTTTTCACAAAATCTGTCAGCTGACCCGCAGCTGACGATGGAGACACATTGTCTCAGCGGAGATGCCCCAGAAGTACAGGAGTTTTTCCTTCCCATGGACAGAAACTGTGCGCAGCCCAACACTTTCACCTGTGCCACCAACACCATTACTGACGAATCAGTGGACGGAGGTACCGATGCCAATGGAGAGCTGGACTGGGCCGATGAGGAGCTGTCCATGTCTTTCCATGACGGTTTTGATGGCACCATGACGCCTTATACCGAGAGAATGTACACAGATGGCAGCATGACCCCGCTGACAGAAGCCAGCTGGATGGACGAGTGCATGACGCCGTCCACATGCCCCGGGACGCCTGATGTTGCCCTGGATTTACCTTTGCTGCAGCCTCCCAATATGGACCGAGTCTCTGCATCGGGTCATGTAGGCATTTCCTCTCTTGCTAGATGCAGGTTGCCTTTGTGTTCCTCAAAGATAACATTTTTGTTTGCTATTCAGAGTGGTGCATCTCTACCAACTAGTACCTGTGGCAGTACTACTCTGTGCTTGGCATTTGTAGAGACCGCAACATCAAATAAAACCATCAGGGCTTTGTAATACATTGGCTAAGCTAACAACAAGCCTTCCTGGGCAAAACAAGAGAAAGTAAGGGACTTGCTAGCATTATATAATCTCCCGATTCTCCGTGGACCATGAAACTTTACAGTAATAAAAGCCATCGCATCTTTTGTTGGCAAAGATTTACGGCGCCCACTTAAATCGGCTTGTGCGCATCGTGAACCACGCAATGTTATGATTATGCAAGGAAATCATTATTTTTATTGATTATATTTGTAACTGAGAGTTTTGCAAGATCACCGCGGAAAAAAGGACTGCAGTCGCACTCAGGAGGTCCTTTTGTTTGCAGTCAGCTCCCCGCACACGGCACTCTCGTTGAGTGCGGCAGAAGAATAAAGCACACACTCCCAGCTTTACTTTGCGTTACAGCCTGTCAACATAAAAATAACAGTCCCTAAATACTATAAGAAACAATACCTTAATGCGATTTTTTAGTAATGGAATGTTAAAACTTGAACTGTCCGAAGTTGTTTATGGTGAAGAGAAAAAACTGAGTACCGTTTGTATTTTATAACTATGGTTATGGTTTGAGTTTATTTCAAACATGTATACAGATGCAATATGTTAAATAATATATAACAGGAATTGATTAATCAATTTAGAACCTCATTAATTGAGAAATTGGACTTTCATGCTATCAGAAAATAAATCCTCTGATGTCTTTCTGTTGGAGACAGCTGATAGACACGTGCTTAGTATTTCTGCACAATAAATCAATTACTGTAGCGGTTTGCTTAACAGACCATTTTAGTTATCTGGCCATGATACTATTACCATGTTCTCCATAGACTAATCACACTAATACTGGTTTATGAGCAGCCAGCTGAAGTTCAGGTTGTTGGTAGGGATGCACCGAAATGAAAATTTGTGGCCAAAGCTGAATGAAATTTAAACGCTTGGCCGAAGGCTGAATACCGAATAATGAATGCAGTTTTTCACAATTTTTTTAATATTGCATGAATAGCCTAGAATAAATATTTAGACATGTTTTTCAAATAAAGTATTTTTTTATTGAATATTGACATTTTTTTAATATTCCAGTAGCCTTTGCTTTTCAAAAAAAGCACAAAGTTTTTCATTTCTATTAGGCCTTCAAACAAAACATGCATTCCAAAAAAAAAAAGTGCATTAAAGTGGATAAACCCACAACAAATGAATGATTGTCCTTTTGGCAAAAGTCTGCTTAGCCACAATAGATATGCTAATAATGTAAACAGAAGGCCCCACTAAATCTCAAAGAGTGTGTGCTTGTAACCTCATACACTTATACAGGTACACAACATATCCCAACGTCACTGCACGTTGGTTGATTGCGTCACCGCGTCAAAAACTTGCGTCACACGCCACTATTCGGCCTTGTTTTTAACTCATTCCACCGAAGGCCGAATGTGGCTTTTTTTGCCATATTCGGCCGAATATATTCGGTTACCACATATTTTTTGCTGTTTGATTCACTTCTTGATGTCAAGAAACACATTTGGCTTACTGCAGTTTGAGAGAAGGCTGTGAGTTTTTTCACAGCAAGTAAGAAGGCGTGCATGGAGTGTGATTCTAAACCCGTCTTTCAGCAACCGCATCCCTGCTTTGTGAGTGAAAAACTCATCTGCTCGGAGTGCTGTGACCGTTTCTTTCAATCAAGGATGATTCCTGTGGATTGATGATGAGTTGCTCAACATTCCCGTCTAGATCAAATCAGTAATAAGGCGGACTAAGGAGATCCCCAACGTGCATCCTATGTATCGAGAAGGTCTCCTGCGCAGGAAAATGGGACCTATCATTGTCAACAAGAACACTTCCCAAGATCGCCTCATCGAGGAGCTTCAGGGCAAGTTCGGTATCGCCCGCCCGGAGCGGCGGCGTAAACAATCAGACGACTGGCTGACCGACGGGGTCGTTGTCACGTCCAAACCACAGCGTTTCCGTCCTGACGGAGCCGCCGGCGAAGTTGACAAGGTTGGCTGCGGTGTGTTCAAAAATAGATTTATTTCCATTTTTTTTTCACGGCCTACACTGTTCCTTGTTTGCTCCCCTTCTCTCTTCCTCTAGCTCATAATTACACCCGGGTCGCCTGTTCCTGCGAGAAAGGTTCTCCCGCCTCTATCACCTCCCATTCCTCATCACCCACCAGTCACAGAAGAACCTAAACAAATACTTCCACGCCAGCAGGCTCCTGTTCCTATACCTCCACCCCCTCTGCCACCTTCTCCCCTCGCTCAGCCTTCTCACAGCCAGCAGCACATCACAGCACCCCCTCAGCAGCTAAGAGCACCTTTACCAGCCGAAGTTCAGGAACTTCCTGCCCCCAAACCAGAGCCCTCTCCTTCTGTTCGTGTAAGCCCAACCCAGCTACCACCTGTGGAAAATGTCCCACCAGTTGCAGACAAAGCCCTGGTATCTGTAGGCTGCCAAACTGACTACGACCCACTCTTCTCCCCAGTGCAGGCATGAACCCTTGTCTCTTCTTCCTTACTGGCTGTCCCTTTTATTAAATACTTGCAGTTAACTTTCTAAGAGACTAATGAAGCTATCAGGTGTATTTTTAACACTTTCCAAATGACCTCATTCCTCAGATGGCTCAAGGCAAGGGGGGTTCTCCGGGCAGTGCCAAGACACAGGTCAACAAGCTGGACAACATGCTCGGGAGCCTGCAGTCTGACCTCAACAAACTGGGAGTGCAGACTGTCGCTAAAGGAGTTTGTGGCGCCTGCTTGAAGCCAATCGTGGGCCAGGTGAGATGTGAGATGTGGTCTGTTATTGGCCAGCAGCAACCCACACACGATAGGACCATTTCTTAAAATACACCTAAATGTCTGTCTTTTCTTACACTCTAAATCTAAGATCTAAGATCTAAGATACAAATAACAACTGTTAAATAGCGTGTCGGAAAAAAACGTGTCCGCACTAACCCCTCTGCTTCATGGTGGCAGAGGGGTTAGTGCGTCTGCCTCACAATACGAAGTTCCTGCAGTCCTGGGTTCAAATCCAGGCTCGGGATCTTTCTGTGTGGAGTTTGCATGTTCTCCCCGTGAATGCGTGGGTTCCCTCCGGGTACTCCGGCTTCTTCCCACTTCCAAAGACATGCACCTGGGGATAGGTTGATTGGCAACACTAAATGGTCCCTAGTGTGTGAATGTGAGTGTGAATGTTGTCTGTCTATCTGTGTTGGCCCTGCGATGAGGTGGCGACTTGTCCAGGGTGTACCCTGCCTTCCGCCCGATTGTAGCTGAGATAGGCGCCAGCGCCCCCTGCGACCCCGAAAGGGAATAAGCGGTAGCAAATGGATGGATGGATGGAGTACTATTAGTGGGCGTGTTGTGTGTGTGATCTACAAACCCCGTTTCCATATGAGTTGGGAAATGGTGTTAGATGTAAATATAAACAGAATACAATGATTTGCAAATCCTTTTCAAGCCATATTCAGTTGAATATGCTACAAAGACAACATATTTGATGTTCAAACTCATAAACATTTTTTTTTTTGCAAATAATCATTAACTTTAGAGTTTGATGCCAGCAACAAGTGACAAAGAAGTTGGAAAAGGTGGCAATAAATACTGATAAAGTTGAGGAATGCTCATCACACACTTATTTGGAACATCCCACAGGTGTGCAGGCTAATTGGGAACAGGTGGGTGCCATGATTGGGTATAAAAGCAGCTTCCGTGAAATGCTAAGTAATTCACAAACAAGGATGGGGCGAGGGTCACCACTTTGTAAGCAAATTGTCGAACAGTTTTAGAACAACATTTCTCAATGAGCTATTGCAAGGAATTTAGGGATTTTACCATCTACGGTCTGTAAAATCATCAAAAAGTTCAGAGAATCTGGAGAAATCACTGCACGTAAGCGATGATATTACAGACTTTTGACCCCACAGGCGGTACTGCATTAAAAACCGACATCAGTGTGTAAAGGATATCACCACATGGGCTCATGAACACTTCATAAAACCACTGTCAGTAACTACAGCTGGTCGCTACATCTGTAAGTGCAAGTTAAAACTCTACGATGCAAAGCCAAACCCATTTATCAACAATATCCTGAAACGCCGCCGGCTTGGCTGGGCCCGAGATCATCTAAGATGGACTGATGCAAAGTGGAAAGGTGTTCTTTGGTCTGACGAGTCCACATTTCAAATTACATTTCGAAACAGAGGACGTGGTGTCCTCCGGAACAAAGAGGAAAATAACCATTCGGATTGTTATAGGCGCAAAGTTGAAAAGCCAGCATGTGTGATGGTATGGGGGTGTATTAGTGGCCAAGGCATGGGTAACTTACACATCTGTGAAGGCACCATTAATGCTGAAAGGTACATACAGGTTTTGGAGCAACATATGTTGTCATCTAAGCAACGTTATCATGGACGCCCCTGCTTATTTCAGCAAGACAAGTGTTACAACAGCGTGGCTTCGTAAAAAAAGAGTGCGGGTACTTTCCTGGCCCGCCTGCAGTCCAGACCTGTCTCCCATTGAAAATGTGTGGCGCATAATGAAGCGTAAAATACGACAGCGGAGATCCTGGACTGTTGAACGACTGAAGCTCTACATAAAACAAGAATGGGAAAGAATTCCACTTTCAAAGCTTCAACAATTAATTTCCTCAGTTCCCAAACGTTTATTGAGTGTTGTTAAAAGAAAAGGTGATGTAACACAGTGGTGAACATGCCCTTTCCCAACTACTTTGGCACATGTTGCAGCCATGAAATTCTAAGTTAATTATTATTTGCAAAAAAAAATAAAGTTTATGAGTTTGAACATCAAATATGTTGTCTTTGTAGCATATTCAACTGAATATGGGTTGAAAAGGATTTGCAAATAATTGTATTCTGTTTATATTTACACAATTTCCCAACTCATATGGAAATGGGGTTTATAATAGGAGTGCAAGTACAATTGATAAATGCAAAAGTGGTGCAGATCTCCCTATTTGAATGAGGATTATGTACTATTCCGGCTGTCACCATGGAGACACTAATTTCCCTCCACACTCATGACAACATACGCTCCAATGGTCCGACCTGTGCTGTGTTGTCATGTTGGGGAATATGCTGCAAAATAAACCACATTTTCTGGGCCATATAGAAGTGTGATCTCAATAACTGAAGCTGAGCACGCCAATGTTGTGCTTTGGGGAGGTGCCAGGGCTGTTTGTATGTATAGATCCATCCATCCATCCATTTTCTACCGCCTATTCCCTTCGGGGTTGCGGGGGGCGCTGGTCCCTCTCTCAGCTACAATCAGGCGGAAGGCAGGGTAGATGTTTCATATAATGGATACATTTTCTAAGTTATAACTAAACAGTCTCAATGTTGTTCTCTTTGAGGAAACAATCATAAAATGAAATCAAGGTCAACATTAATCTAAATAAAATAGAGCAGGTAAAGGAATTTAAATATTTGAATGTTATTTTGGACCCTAAGCTAAATATTGATGGCCATATTAAAAAAATGACTGAGACCATAAACAGGAGATATAAAGTGTTTCAGGTGTTGTTTATCTGTTCAAGCTGCACGAGTTTACATGCATGCAGGGATTTTATCTCATGTCTTATTGTGCCATGGTCTGGGGACAGGCCACCAAATGTGTAGTGAAGCCTCTGTTGTCGTTATATAAACACACACTAAAGATATTTGACCAAAAAACCAATGAAGCATCATCACTGCCATAATACCCAAAAAATATAACGTGATGAGTTTTGATTATTACTTTCATTTTTATAAGCTATTTTTAAGTGTCTTCATGAGTCTGATGTAATGTGTGAAGAAATCCACAGCCACAGATCCACTTTTAACCACTAATATCACAGTCAAAATGAAAGCTTGTTCCCATAGGCACCATAAACTGTTAATAATGTTTAGACAAAAGTGTATATTATATATACTATTATATATATAGTATTTATATAGGTGTGTGTGTGTGTGTGTATATATGATGGACATATGTGTATTTTGGGTATATGCATTTGTGTATTTATGTGTGTATGTGTATGTATGTATGTGGATATACATATATGTATATGTATGTATATATATATGTGTGTATATATATATATATAAATTGTATATGTGTGTGTGTATATATGTGTGTGTACATATGTATATATGTAAGTGTGTGTGAATTTAAATGTATTATATATAGATAATATATAGCATCTACGCAGCAACCACTGAACTGAATTATATTATATATATTATTGTATTATGTATTGTAAATATATATTGTATATGTATAGGGGTGGGACCTAATAAGTTTACTTCTTCCCACTCCCTTTTGAGCCAATCTTGACATCTACAAAAGATTAGTCACATGTAATGTTTTCAATGTAGGTGTAAAAAATAATGTATTCATATATTTCTTTTGTATTTTATGTCATTCTCTTGTTTTGTTTGCATGGCTCAAAATAAATCATTCATTCATTCAAATCCAAAGGTACAGTAGTGAAGGTGCCGGACCACTCTTAGTCTGCATTGTCAGTGAAGACTCACATCTGTGGAAGTCTTTGCTGCTGGACTTAAAGTCACAGTCCAACATTAAACTTTTATCCACAAAACTGAAAAAGTGGCTTAAAGAAAATCAGAATTGTGAGCACTAGAACTGGATGTAGTTTGGACAAAAGGGGCCCATTATCTTTAATCTTTATCTTTAATGTATTATTATTTTGTACTTGTTTTAATCTTTTTGTATGTCTTTTTCACTTTTCTTTTAAAGTCTAACCAGGGATGAGGGTTGCAAATTAGGCTTTGGCTAGAAGTCTTATGTACTTTGACATCGGCAACCTATGTGTCGCAATGTTTCATTGTACTGTCCCTGAATGAAATAAATACATATATACAATAAAAGATAGTATTTAAAAAGAGAATAAAATGGTCAAAAAAAATTATTAATGGACAATTTAGGTAACAGGACTGTGCTGAGATTTTAACCCCCACATTCATAGTTGGCATCATCTAATATACGCAAAAATTAATGAGTGAACGCAGCTTTTGTCCTGCAGTATATCTGAATAATTCAGTTTCCTGTGGCCTTTTTAGAGGGAGTAATGTGTTGCAGTAACAGTATTGAGTTCAAACCCAAGGACAGCATGTCTAAAGTGTAGTTTTACTAAATTGTCTGTTTCAAAAAATAAAATAAACAGAAAGTATATTTGAGATAAGTAACTCAAATATTTCAAAGATTTATGAATGGGTTAAATGATTATATCTCATGATTAAGTTACTTTTTTTTCATTGTTTAAGGTAGTTTAGATAGTTTTTACTAAATATGTAATCAGATCCATGACACTTTGCAGAATGAAAAACTCATTTTACAGCTGTTCTTGTGTATTTCTGAGTTCTATGCTGACGTCTGATTGGCGCAGGTTGTAATCGCCATGGGCCGCACGTGGCATCCTGAACACTTTGTGTGCACGCACTGTCAAGAGGAGATCGGCTCCAGAAACTTCTTTGAGCGTGAAGGACAGCCCTACTGTGAGAGAGACTACCACAACCTTTGCTCGCCACGATGCCACTACTGCAACGGGCCCATTCTCAATGTACGTTTTCTTACGACTGCTTTGTTTCTTGGTGACAATGCGATGTATGTCATGTGTTGCATTATTTACAGCAAGTTGTGACCGCGCTGGACAAAACCTGGCATCCCGAACACTTCTTCTGCGCTCAGTGCGGATGCTTTTTCGACCCAGACGGTATTTTGTCAACTGTGTCTCCCCTTAGTTACATTTGTCTGATCTGTGAGTTCTGGTCATGTTCTTCCTCTGGCAGGGTTTCATGAAAAGGATGGAAAGGCATACTGCAGGAAGGATTACTTTGACATGTTTGCACCAAAGTGCGGTGGTTGTGCCAGAGCCATTGTGGAGAACTACATCTCAGCGCTCAACTCCCTTTGGCACCCAGAGTGTTTTGTTTGCCGGGTACGTAGCTGGTGTCTTATAGTCCTGCATACAGTATATTGTTAGTGTGAGACTACACTACATACAGTATATTGTTAGTGTGAGACTACACTACATACAGTATATTGTTAGTGTGAGACTACACTACATACAGTATATTGTTAGTGTGAGACTACACTACATACAGTATATTGTTAGTGTGAGACTACACTACATCTCCACCACTCATCATGTCCTTACAGGAGTGCTTCACGCCATTTGTGAACGGAAGTTTCTTCGAGCACGACGGCCAGCCTTACTGTGAAGTCCACTACCACGAGCACCGCGGCTCTCTGTGCTCCGGCTGTCAGAAGCCCATCACGGGCCGCTGTATCACGGCCATGTCCAAGAAGTTCCACCCGGAACACTTCGTCTGTGCTTTCTGCCTCAAGCAGCTAAACAAAGGCACCTTTAAAGAACAAAACGACAAACCCTACTGCCATGGCTGCTTTGTCAAGCTGTTCAGTTAAGGAGTGCAGGAGCTTCTATACGTGTGGTACTGCACACTCTATTTTGGGTCAGGGTCTAGAAAAGTAAGGTTTAAAGCCTATAATTTGTAACAGAGTAGGTCTTTAGCTTTTTAAAGTGTATGGATTGAGTACATGTATAGTCTGAACAGGGGTGCCCAAAAGGGCCAAAGTCAAAATGCGCCAATGGGTCTCCGTGATTTGAAGTGTGAAACACAAATAGCCTTGATGTCAATTTTTAAAAAAACATTCAATGACGTGTTCGTCTTGTGGAAATGCCAGCAAGGATTATGCAAGCTTAAGGGGTGTCCTGATTGGAGCCTTGAGGATCCGATTTAAAGGTTTGATGGAGAGAAATTAGTCAAAACAAGAACATTTTGGAGGGATGAAAAAACACAAAACATTTTACAATTAACCAGGATCGTCCGAACTTTCTACTGAGGGCCGCAGACTGAAAAACCAAAGGATGTTGGGGCCATTTTGAAAATGTTTCACGTGCAAATGAAGTGAAGTGAATTATATTTATATAGCGCTTTTTCCTCAAGTGACTCAAAGGGCTTTACATAGTGAAACCCAATATCTAAGTTCCAATTAAACCAGTGTGGGTGGCACTGGGAGCAGGTGGGTAAAGCGTCTTGCCCAAAGACACAACGGCATTGACTAGGATGGCGGAAGCGGGGATCGAACTTGCAACCCTCAAGTTGCTGGCACGGCCGCTCTACCAACCGAGCTATACCGCCCCTATAATACAATTTTTTTTTTTTCTAAAAATGTTATCAGCGCAGAGCTTATTTTCTGTTACGCCCCTCCCATAGGGAGAAGAAAACAACTATAATAGTATTATATGTATATAAAAATGTTGTAAGGACACCTGTGCATATGTATCCTAATTAACATGAAAGAAAACAAAAAATAAATATAGATCAACTTACAACAAAAAACTTTATCAACATTTTTTTCAGTCAGAACACAAAATATTTCAAGTGCATTAATTTGCCTGAAAACAAGTCATCTTATTTAAACTGTAAGCATCTTTTGACCGAATTCATTCATTTAAGCTCAGGACGCAGTATGTTGATGGATGCGGACACATTTGTTACTGGAGCCTTTGTGTTTGTAAGTAATATGCAACTATAAATATTTATAGTTGTAAACAATTGTGTTTTGGACTGCAACTTTCACTTCAAGACACTCATTACATATGGCTAGTTTGTGTGCTGAGCTGCTGTGTAGCTGCTAGCTCATCGTAGCCTGTGACTACCCATATTTACCTTTGCTTGGTGCTTATTGAATGACTTTTTGCAGCTGCTTGTATCGGATATTATACCTGAGATTACTCCTTTCAAGATGATATAATCCCATATTATTATTATTATTATTTTTGCTGGTACCTGATCAGGACACCCCTAGTGAGCTTGAAAAAGGTCAGTATGAACAACGTATCAAATTTGGGAAGCCAAACACAAGAATTCAACAGGCTAGATTTGGCCCCCGGGCCCCTCTTTGGGCACCCCTGGTGTAAACTAGTCTGTGATGCAGATATATCCAGCATATACTGTAAGAACTATGAAACTCATCAAGGATAGTTCGACTTGTGTTTTACTACATACACTCATTACTTCATTTCTGTTGTTGTTTCACTTTTACTTCAGGCGGGGGTGAAAGCATTCTGAAGGCCAAAGTAATCATGAAGTGTGCTTAGTTAACATTCTCACTGGTTGAGCGTGTCAGGAAGTTGACATCAGACCATGGTAGCAGGAAGCAGGTGACCTGATACTGCACAAAAAAACACTCTTTCAGCTGATACTGTTTTTTAAAAAAGTCTTCTCTAATTGTGAGGCCGTAGTTGTGTACAGGCTGACAGCTGATGAGATGAGTGGGAGGAAGGCTAGGAAAAGGCAGAGGGAGCTGGTGTGTTCATGGTGAGAGAGACACTAACCATGAATACCTCCCCAGAATGAAAAGTTGAATGCATGAACAGATTAGATTGGAGCAGAAATGCGTTGAATGAGCAATCAATGACTCTGCCAGCAGAAAACATTTTCTCTTCAGTTCTGCAGACTTATTTGTTAACACCAGCATGTTGGAAACATATTTGATGTGCACAAACGGCAGCGTAACAAAACAATGTTTCTAGTTCCATTATTCATCTCTGCATCTTTTATTTGTATTTGAGAAATTCCAGTATTGCTGTCTCAAACAAGTGAAAGCAGCTCACAGCTTTTATTAATGTTTCACCTGCCAAATCATTCCATATTTTCAGACAAATAGCGAATAAGCGTCATTCAAACCAGTGTAACTTTTCACAGATATTAGGAGTAGGAGGTTGTGGTGATTCCTGCCACCTCTTAATGCTAAGTTTGTACTGTACTGCAATTATTTAAACATGCATTTTTGTACAACTGTAGTTTCAGGCAAGGTAGTGATAGTCTGTGTCGCTTGGTGTGCTTACCGTATTTCCTTCAAATGCCGCCGGGGCGCTAATTCATTTAAAACCTCTTCTCACTCCGGCGCTTACCAAAGGCATGCGGTAAATTTAGGCCCGCGCTTAAGAATTTGAGTGTGATGTAAGGATACCATCATGAAAAGCACATTTAATTAAAAAAAACGTTATTATGGTCTTACCTTTACTTATAAATGAAGTCCATGCGCAGCTCCTTCTGATCAAAAGCATTGATAACTTGTTTATTGAAGTCTTCCTTATCTTTCTTCAGTTTTAAAAGTCTCTCTGTCTCGATGGAGATCTTCCTTTATTACCTCCTGCTTCGATTGAAGGTCCAGTTTAGAAAAGTGTTTTATTTTAGATATGTAATCCTCCATGTTAAAAGTGCAAGCGAGAGGAAAAAATAAACGATCGCTGCTCACTCTTGCTGCTTGTTGTCACTTCTTCTGCAGCCGAGTAGTCGCAAGAAGGATCACTAGCGCCCTCTACCACCAGGAGGCGGGAGTCATTTAATGACTCATATTTGACACACGCAGCTACGGTATATTAATAAAACATAGCTGCTTACTGTTCTTTTTAGCATATTGAACAGCTTGGACCTTAAATCCTACTGAACAGCTCTTAATCTTCTTCCCTTTATGCGATTTCCAATGATTGAAATCAGCCTCCTCCATTTTGAAAATGATGACAGGTGAAGTGTCACTCGTGACGTGACGAGTTTGACCCTGTGGAAATTCTGGACATGCGCTAATAAAAATAATATTTTGCGAAACGAGTTTGACCCGGCAGTAATTCTAGACAGGCGCATACTATATACCCGGCGGCAATTCAAGGAAATACGGTATGCTTGATAACCACTCTAACAATGACAGTGAAAGAAAGTGGTATTGCAACCATGCAGTCAGTCCGAGTCCATGTTGGTGTTGACAGTCATTTGTGTAAAAACCAGCAAGGAAGATGACCACCAGGTTTAGTTCACATGATGGAAGGTGCTTTGGTCTTTCTGTGCAGTGTTTTAAAGCCGTGGTTTGCAAACATTTTTTCACCAACTCAGAAAGGACTTTGCTCTTCAAGTACCACCTAATGGCCAACATTGAAATACAGTAGGTCTAGTGTTCATTACAAGTATATTTAATATTTTGGTCACTGTAACATTACACACATTTTGAACAGTAACACTGTGTATGTGATTATTTGGCATGCCACTAGATCAGGCCTGGACAATTATTTTGACTCTGGTGGCCAAATTTGAAAAAAAAAATGTGTATGGGGGCTGGTATATCTGATTTTCAAGAACACAAATACAAAACCTCACAATAATGTCTGATTGAATGCTAAAAAACTTTATGACAGACCGCCTGAAAAAACGGAATGGGATTTTATGTTTTTTTACTGCGTGAGACACCCAGAATGTCCATGAAAATAAAGAATGTGGGACTGACAATATTAACTATGAAGGATAAAACACTGAATTTTGCCAATATATGAACATCACACCCCCTCTGCATCCACATATTTTACAATCAAGCAAAATGCAACAAACACAGCAAAATATGAACGCGAAGGGTAAAAAAAAACAAAAAACCTACAATCTGATATATGCGATATATCACAAAGCTTTACAACTTTCTTGTAAAAATCTCCTTCCGTGTCTGTCCCTGACACCCACTTTTCAGGTTCTGGAAACACTCTGTGGAAACACTCCCCTCCCACACTGCTTGGTGCCTCGTCTGAGCTGCTGGGACTTAAATGACCATAACTACAAACCCTGTTTCCATCTGGGTTGGGAAATTGTGTTAGATGTAAATATAAACAGAATACAATGATTTGCAAATCCTTTTCAAGCCATATTCAGTTGAATATGCTACAAAGACAACATATTTGATGTTCAAACTCATAAACAATTTTTTTTTGTAAGTAATCATTAACTTTAGAATTTGATGCCAGCAACACGTGACAAAGAAGTTGTGAAAGGTGGCAATAAATACTGATAAAGTTGAGGAATGCTCATCAAACACTTATTTGGAACATCCCACAGGTGTGCAGGCTAATTGGGAACAGGTGGGTGCCATGATCGGCTATAAAAACAGCTTCTCAAAAAATGCTCAGTCTTTCACAAAAAGGATGGGGCGAGGTACACCCCTTTGTCCACAACTGCGTGAGCAAATAGTCAAACAGTTTAAGAACAACCTTTCTCAAAGTGACATTGCAAGAAATTTAGGGATTTCAACATCTACGCTCCATAATATCATCAAAAGGTTCAGAGAATCTGGAGAAATCACTCCACGTAAGCAGCATGGCCGGAAACCAATATTGAATGACCGTCACCTTCCATTCCTTGGACGGCACTGTATCAAAAACCGACATCAATCTCTAAAGGATATCACCACATGGGCTCAGGAACACTTCAGAAAACCACTGTCACTAAATACAGTTGGTCGCTACATCTGTAGGTGCAAGTTAAAGCTCTACTATGCAAAGCGAAAGCCATTTATCAACAACATCCAGAAACGCCGCCGGCTTCTCTGGGCCTGAGATCATCTAAGATGGACTGATGCAAAGTGGAAAAGTGTTCTGTGGTCTGACGAGTCCACATTTCAAATTGTTTTTGGAAATATTTGACATTGTGTCATCTGGACCAAAGCACATGTTACAACAGCGTGGCGTTGTAAAAAAAAAAACAATTTGAAATGAGACGGCGTGGCGCAGTGGGAGAGTGGCCGTGCGCAACCCGAGGGTCCCTGATTAAATCCACACCTAGTACCAACCTCGTCACGTCCATTGTGTCTTTGAGCAAGACACTTCACCCTTGCTCCTGATGGGTGCTGGTTAGCGCCTTGCATGGCAGCTCCTTCCATCAGTGTGTGAATGGGTAAATGTGGAAGTAGTGTCAAAGCGCTTTGAGTACCTTGAAGGTAGAAAAGCGCTATACAAGTACAACCCATTTATTTACTTTCCTGGCCCGCCTGCAGTCCAGACCTGTCTCCCATGGAAAATGTGTGGCGCTTTATGAAGCGTAAAATACGACAGCGGAGACCCCGGACTGTTGAAGGACTGAAGCTCTATATAAAACAAGAATGGGAAAGAATTCCACTTTCAAAGCTTCAACAATTAGTTTCCTCAGTTCCCAAACGTTTATTGAGTGTTGTTAAAAGAAAAGGTGATGTAACAGTGGTGAACATGCCCTTTCCCAACTACTTTGGCACGTGTTGCAGCCATGAAATTCTTAAGTTAATGATTATTTGCAAAAGAAAAATAAAGTTTATAAATTTGAACATCAAATATCTTGTCTTTGTAGCATATTCAACTGAATATGGGGTGAAAAGGATTTGCAAATCATTGTATTCTGTTTATATTTACATCTAACACAATTTTCCAACTCATATGGAAACAGGGTTTGTAATTAGATGACCATAGTAACTAATTAGATGACCATAGTAACTAATTAGATGACCAAAGTAACTAATTAGATGACCATAGTAACTAATTAGATGACCATAGTAACTAATTACATGACCATAGTAACTAATTACATGACCATAGTAACTAGTTAGATGACCATAGTAACTAATTAGATGACCATGGTAACTAATTAGATGACCATAGTAACTAGTTAGATGACCATGGTAACTAATTAGATGACCATAGTAACTAGTTAGATGACCATGGTAATTAGTATATCATGCAGATTCCAAGCATTGAAATACTTAGTATAGTTGAAGACTTAGGGTCATTAGAAAAGATGAGTGCACATCATAATGGCAGCTACACTTTCCTTCTTAAACATCTAAAAATATTATTTGAGAATGTCCGGCTGGCCAGATTGAAAAGCTCAATTGCTCAGGTCAAATTGGCCCCGGTCTGCACTAAACAGAGCCCGCGTACCACAGTTTGAGAATCCCTGTTCTAGAGTATTTTCTGTCTCACAGGAGTTCATGCAACAGCTGTCACATTAATTTGTTGGTTATTTAGTCAAAGACATGTCCCCTTTTACATGTTTTGTGTTACTTTTATATCTTTTTCTGTCTCTGTTTTGAATGTCTAAAGGTGTTGTGTCTGTTGTGAGATCTCTCACTAATAGACCGAGCACATGAATAAACTTTTTTTTTTTTTGGTATCAAAATCATTGTCGCGGGCTTTGTTTGTTCAGTAAATAGTAATCATGTTGGTCCAGCGGGAAGGAAAGATCACCAGGTTTGTTGGTCTGCTTAGAAAATGTTTTATCTGTTTAGTAAAGACACAGGTGTCACTCAAGGGACCGAGACCCAATCTAAATTTTATTTCATTTATACGTGGCCTGCCGTGTCATTTAATGTGATATGACGCTGAAGTGATTAATTAACTCTCATCATGTTTTGCTTATGGTGACTATTTATATCCAACTTGGAGAAAGCAAACCACCAAGTTTAAGTAAATAGTGGTATTTCAGTTTGAGCACATGATAAGATAAGGCCCCTTAGTTTGATATTCACAGGTGGATTGGATCACTTCTCGTAGGAAAAGAGCCTCTTATTAGGACTTCGGAATCCGAAAGTGATAGCCCTATCCTTGAGAAGAGACTACCTGTCTAGCTCAAAGCTAACACTTAAGTTATGATTTAAATCAGTTGTGTTGAAGAAACTTTCAGACAAATATCACCTTACATGATCAGGTTGTGTTTTTCTGAATCAGCACACACCCAGGGGCAAGAAGAAGGAATAAAAGACTGTGGTTCGGCCTATCCGGGTTAGGAGAGACTCATTTTTGGACTTGGACTCCTCCAGGTACTGCAGTACTGTATGATGACGCTGGCTTGTAATAAAGCAACTTTTTGTTCAGCGAACCGTCTCCGACGTCTCTTTTGATGCAGCTGCACTGCCGGGGCGCCCTTCTGAAGGTCACAAGACCAGAAATACACTTCACCGCATTAGTTGGTAGAGTGGCCGTGTCAGCAACTTGAGGGTTGCAGGTTCGATTCCCGCTTCAATCATCCTAGTTACTGCTGTTGTGTCCTTGGGCAAGACACTTTACTCACCTGCTCCCAGTGCCACCCACACTGGTTTAAATGTAACTTAGATATTGGGTTTCACTATGTAAAGCGCTTTGAGTCACTAGAGAAAAGCGCTATATAAATATAATTCACTTCACTTCACATTTGATGTGGTCCAACATGACATTTATGTGGCCTGCAAAAAAAGGTTGGGCATGATAAAGCACTTCCTGACAAAATACATGTATACTTGTTTCAATTTTAACAGACACATGTACCTCATGTTTACTCAAATATTTGATCCTGCAACAAGCAAAGCAAATTATCCATCAATCTGTCCGGGAAATGTATAGTAATCAAACATTTTTTATTATGAAAATTGTGTAACAATGCTACCATGTATTTATATCAATATATAACTGCGGTTATATGCCCTCTACGGACATCACTTCGTCATTGTTCAGAAAATAAAGTTGATGAAAAAAAGTATTTCAAACGAAGAAGAACTCGGGCCCCGTGATTGGAGGAAAATGTTTGTGACGTCACGGAGGGTGACGTACCCGGAAAAATGACAAGGGTCCGTTGTTGACAGCATAGCAACATCTTTGTGGAATCTTCTAGAAAAACAACAACAGGCGCGGCTTGTTATTCTGTAGCCTTTTTTTTAATTCTGTTTTTCTTAATATATAATGATGTGATACTTGTTTACTTGAGTTTTAACGACAGTGCGTGGCAGCTGGCTTTAAAATATCAATAGTTGTAAAAGTGGCGAAGATGTCTTCTTACTTCGACGAACACGACTGCGAGCCCACCAACCCGGAGGAACAATACCGGCAGAACGCACTGCTGGAGCTCGCCAGGTTGCCCACCGACATCCACACCACACTAATACTAATACTAAAGGCCTACTGAAATGAGATGTTCTTTTTTAAACGCGAATAGAAGTTCCTATTCTATGTGTCATACTTGATCATTTCGCGATATTGCCATATTTTTGCTGAAAGGATTTCGTAGAGAACATTGACGATAAAGTTCGCAACTTTTGGTCGCTAATAAAAAAAAGCCTTGCCTGTAAACACAACGTGCGCGTGACGTCACGGGCTGTAGGGCTCCTCACATCTGAACATTGTTTACAATCACGGCCACCAGCAGCTAGAGCGATTCGGACCGAGAAAGCGACGAATTCCCCATTAATTTGAGCGAGGATGAAAGAATTGTGGATGAGGAAATTTGGAGTGAAGGACTAGAAAAAAAAAATAAAAAGGCGACGGCAGTGGGGGCGATTCAGATGTTATTAGACACATTTACTAGGATAATTCTGGAAAATCCCTTATCTGCTTATTGTGTCAATAGTGTTTTAGTGAGATTATAAAGTCATACCTCAAAGTCAGAAGGCTACGTTGACCGCCAGTGGAGGAGCCAAGATTACAGCTGTCTTTTTGACAGCTGCTGCAGGAGGACGCTAACTCCGCTCAAGTTTCCAGTAAGAGCCGACTTAATACCACAATTTTTTCAACCAAAAACTTGCTGGTTGACATGTGGTAGAGAAACATGTTCGCTAAAGCTTCACAACAAACAAAGAAACACCGGCTGCGTTTCAGTTGCTAAAGGCAGCTGCAATCCACCGCTTTCCACCAACAGCATTCTTCTTTGACGTCTCCATTATTAATTGAACAAATTGCTAAAGATTCAGCAACACAGATGTCCAAAATACTGTGTAATTATGCGATGAAAACAGACTACTTTTAGCCGTGAGTGGTGCTGGGATAAAATGTCCGCTCCAACCAATAACGTCACAAGCACGCGTCAACATAAGCGTCATCATTTAAAAATTGCAATTTAGTAAACTAAAGCGGCCGTATTGTCATGTGTTGCAATGTTAATATTTCATCATTGATATATAAACTATCAGACTGCGTGGTCGCTAGTAGTGGCTTTCAGTAGGACTTTAATAACTTTATTAGTGACGCCTCTTCACCTTCACCTGCGTGTGTGTGTGTGTGTGTGTGTGTGTGTGTGTGTGTGTGTGTGTGTGTGTGTGTGTGTGTGTGCGTGTGTGAAGGTCACTCATGCAGGGCTTGGACTTGATGGACTCGGGACATTTTGACTCGTCAGACTGGGAGCAGCGTCTTCCTCCCCCGGCTGCCAAAGTCGCTGTGCAGACTCTCCCTGTGGTGCTGCTTTCTCCACAACAAGCAGGTAACACTCATTACAATACGATACATCCATCCATTTTTCTACCGCTTATTCCCTTTGGAGTCGCGGGGGGGGCGCTGGTGCCTATCTCAGCTACAATCGGGTGGAAGTTAGGGTACACCTTGGACAAGTCGCCACCTCATCGCAGGGCCAACACCGATAGACAGACAACATTCACACTCACATTGACACACTAGGGCCCATTTAGTGTTGTTTGGAGGTGGGAGGGGCCTATCCCCAGGTGCATGTCTTTGGAGGTGGGAGGGGCTTATCCCCAGGTGCATGTCTTTGGAAGTGGGAGGAAGCAGGAGTACCCGGAGGGAACCCACGCAGTCACGGAGAGAACATGCAAACTCCACACAGAAAGATCCCAAGCCCGGGATTGAACTCAGGACTACTCAGGACCTTCGTATTGTGAGGCAGACGCACTAACCCCTCTGCCACCGTGCTGCCTACAATACAATAAAATACAATATAATAGGGACAAGCTTTAGAAAATGGATGAATGGATGGAATAGAAAGTACTTTATTGATCCCTGTGAAGAATATAAATACAGTCTATTATACAGCAATATTCACATGTAAATAATATAAATACAGTCTATTATACAGCATTATTCACATGTGAATAATATAAATACAGTCTGTATTATATAGCATTATTCACATGTGAATAATATAAATACAGTCAATTATACAGCATTATTGACATGTGAAAAATATAAATACAGTATTATACAGCATTATTCACATGTGAATAATATAAATACAGTATATTATACAGCATCATTCACATGTGAATAATATAAATACAGTCTATTATACAGCATTATTGACATGTGAATAATATAAATACAGTCTGTTATGCAGCATTATTCACATGTGAATAACATAAATACATGAAGTGTTAATATTGATGTAGTGATGGTGTTCCTACTATTGTTGATGAAGTGTTAATATTGATGTAGTGATGGTGTTCCTACTATTGTTGATGAAGTGTTAATATTGGTGTAGTGATGGTGTTCCTACTATTGTTGATGAAGTGTTATTATTGGTGTAGTGATGGTGTTCCTACTATTGTTGATGAAGTGTTAATATTGATGTAGTGATGGTGTTCCTACTACTGTTGATGAAGTGTTAATATTGATGTAGTGATGGTGTTCCTACTATTGTTGATGAAGTGTTAATATTGATGTAGTGATGGTGTTCCTACTACTGTTGATGAAGTGTTAATATTGATGTAGTGATGGTGTTCCTACTATTGTTGATGAAGTGTTAATATTGATGTAGTGATGGTGTTCCTACTATTGTTGATGAAGTGTTAATATTGATGTAGTGATGGTGTTCCTACTATTGTTGATGAAGTGTTAATATTGATGTAGTGACGGTGTTCCTACTATTGTTGATGAAGTGTTAATATTGATGTAGTGATGGTGTTCTTACTATTGTTGATGAAGTGTTAATATTGATGTAGTGATGGTGTTCCTACTATTGTTGATGAAGTGTTAATATTGATGTAGTGATGGTGTTCCTACTACTGTTGATGAAGTGTTAATATTGATGTAGTGATGGTGTTCCTGCTACTGTTGATGAAGTGTTAATATTGATGTAGTGATGGTGTTCCTGCTATCTCCCTTTGGTAGCCAAGTCTAAAAGTGTGACAACCAAGCTGGTTTTCCTCTCCTGCGTTGGCAGACAAAGGCTTAAAGTGTCCCGTGTGTCTGCTGGAGTTTGAAGAGCAGGAGGCCGTACGACAAATGCCTTGTAAGCATCTTTTCCACGCCGGATGCATCCTGCCCTGGTTGGGGAAGGTAGGAGGTGTTTGTGACCCTCGTGTTGCAAACATTCTTCTCACACGTGTTTCTTCTTCAAACGTAGACCAACTCCTGTCCGCTGTGTCGCCTTGAACTACCCACTGACAATGAAGAGTACGAAGAGTTCAAGAAAGACAAGGTGGGTGTGACACCAGAACAGTGCTTCTCAAAAAAAGTACCACCTCAGATAAAATACTGTCTTTCCATGCACCACCATAATGACCCACATTAAAATACCCTAGCATAGCAGGCCTAAATATTATTTAGAAACTAAGCTTTTTAACTTTTCACTGTAACATTACACACAGTTTGACCAGTAACACTGCGTTTGAATTAGGGTTGTACGGTATACTGGTAGTAGTATGGTACCATGATACTAATGAATCATATTCTGTACTATACCACCTCTAAAAAGTACTGGTCCCCCACCCCCGTCGTCGTCACGTCATGTCATTGCTGCTTTACCAGCAGAGGAGCATGTTGGGCAGCGCACACACACAGAGTACTTACAAGCAGACACAGTGTGTAGACAGAAAAGGGAGAACGGACGTATTTTGGTGTAAAAAGTCAAGATAAAGGTGAAGTTATATCACTGAAACGCCCTCAGGAAGAGCTGCTTTGAGACATGGCTAGCTAGGTAGCGGCTAACATCTATCCACAGTGTTTTAGCTAAGTCTAAATCTCTAATCCTGGCCACCATGGCGACAAAGTATGTTTCTTATAAGTTAAATTATCACTGGAGGACGAGGAATAGCTAAACATGCTTCACTACACACCATGGCTTACCGGCGTCACAATCAAAACAAATGCCTTTGGTGGATCTACACCTGACCTCCACTGTAATGATACCAAGTACAGGAGCGTATCTAGTTGATACTACTATGATTATTACATTGATATTTTTTGACATAACAAAATCTTCTTTCTTGTTTTTTTAATTGGTATTATGTCTATAAAGTCAGGAAATATGTCCCTGGACAAATGAGGACGTTGAATATGACCAATGTATGATTCTGTATCTACTTGGTATTGGAGTGATACCTAAATGTGTGGTATCATCCAAAACTAATGTCAAGTGTCAAAGAAGAGAAGAATAAGTGATTATTACATTTGAACAGAAGTGTAGATTGAACATGTTAAAAGAGAAAACAGTGTGACACCTACCCTTTACATCAGTATTTCTTAACCATATTATTATTGGTTTATTAGGTATATATTTTATTGTACTATCCTGTAACTATTTGGTATTGGATCGATACCTAAATGTGTGGTATCATCCAAAACTAATGTCTAGTATCAAAGAAGAGAAGAATAAGTGATTATTACATTTGAACAGAAGTGTAGATAGAACATGTTAAAAGAGAAAGTAAGTAGATATTAACAGTAAATGAACAAGTGGATTAATAATACATTTCCTACCACTTGTCCAAATAATAGGTGTATAAATGACACAATATGTTACTGCATACGTCAGCAGACCAATTAGGAGTTTTAGTTTGTTTACTTACTACTAAAAGACAAGTTGTCTAGTATGTTCAACATTTTATTTAAGTACTAAATGACAATAATAAACATGTTTCATGTACCCTAAGATTTTTTTTTAACATAAAGATAAAAAATAATGCCATTTTTTGTGGTCCCCTTTATTTAGAAAAGTACCGAAAAGTATCAAATGACATTTTGGTAACAAAATATTGGTATTGGGAAAACACTAGTTTGAATGTAGGAAAATAAAACACTGTACTTTAATCAAGTGATTCTTTGGCACACCACTAGATCAGGCCTGGGCAGTTATTTTACTCAGGGAGCCACATTTAGATAAAAAGTGTGTCTGGGGGCCAGTATATCTATTTTTAGGAAAAATAATACAAAACCTTACAATAATGATTGGAAGCTGAAAACGTTATGACAGACCGCCTTAAAAAACAGAATGGAATTTAAATTTTTTTACTGAATGAGACACCCAGAATGTACATGACAATAAAGAATGTGGGATTTACAATATTAACTATGAATGATAAAAAACTGAATATTGACGACATATTTTAAAATAAACCAAAATGCAAGGAAAATGCAACAAACATAGTGAAAAAAAACCCACCTACAATCTGAGATACCCCATAGTGACCATAGTAAGTAATTAAATGACCATAGTAAGTAATTAAATGACCATAGTTAACTAGTATATGATGGTGATTCCAACCATTGAAAGACTTAGTATAGTTGAACATCATAATAGCAGCTACTCTTTCCATCTTATACATCGAAAACAATTATTTGGGAATGTCCGGCGGGCACATACTTGCCAACCTTGACACCTCCGGTTTCGGGAGGTGGGGGTGTCAGGCGTGGTTGTGGGCGTGGTTAAGAGGGGAGGAGTATATTTACAGCTGTTGTGTGTGCAGTTGTGCACTGCACTCTCTAAAAGCCGTAGATGTTATTGTCACATATGCATGATTGATTGATTGATTGAAATATTTATTAGTAGATTGCACAGTACAGAACATATTCCGTACAATTGACCACTAAATGGTAACGCCCCAATAAGTTTTTCAACTTATTTAAGTCCACGTTAATCAATTCATGGTACAAATATATACTATCAGCATAAGACAGTCATCACAGAAGTTAATCATCATAGTATATACATTCAATTATTGACATTATTTACAATCCAGGGGGTGGAATGAGGAACTTTGCTTGATATCAGTACTTCAGTCATCAACAATTGCATCAACAGAAAAATGGACATTGAAACAGTGTAGGTGTGACTTAGTAGGATATGTACAGCCAGCAGAGAACATAGTGAGTTCACATAGCATAAGAACAAGTATATACATTAGAAATACATTTGATTATTTACTTTAGGTTATTTACAATACGTGGAGATGGGATGTGAATCGAAGAGGATTAGTAAAGGGTTGAAGTTGCCTGGAGGTGTTGTGGTGCATGTACAGTAGCATTATTGTCCTGTTTAAGAGTGTTACAACATTGCTGTTTACGGCAGACAAACTGCTTTACGGTAGACGAAAATGTGACTGCTGTTGTTGTGTGTTGTTACCGCGCTGGGAGGACGTTAATGTAACTGCCTAATAATAAACCCACATAAGAAACCAAGAACTCGCCCTCGATCATTCTACAGTTATAACATCATTGGGCAGACACGCTGTTTATACTGTGGGAATGCGGACGTGAAAACAGGCTGTCCTCACTCAGGTCCGCGTGGAGCTGGAGGGGGCGTGGCCTCCAGCTCCGCCTGAATTTCGGGAGATTTTCGGAAGAAAATTTGTCCCGGGAGGCTTTCGGGAGAGGCGCTGAATTTCAGGAGTCTGACGGAAAATCCGGGAGGGTTGGCAAGTGTTGGCGGGCCGGATTGAAAAGCTCAACGGGCCGCTTGTGGCCCCCGGGCCTTAATTTGCCCATGTCTGCACTAGACCTAGCCCACATAGCACAAGTGGTACACGTGCCACAGTTTGAGAAACAATGTGCGAGAGCATTCTGTAACTTGGCTGTGAAGATGGCTGAGTGTGTGTGTGTGTGTGTGTGTGTGTGTGTGTGTGTGTGTGTGTGTGTGTGTGTGTGTGTGTGTGTGTGTGTGTGTGTGTGTGTGTGTGTGTGTGTGTGCCCCATGGAACAGGAGAGAAGAAAGCAGAGGGAGCACAGGCTGGAGGACCTCCATGGAGCAATGTACACATGACCAAGGTTTCATCACATTCAGGAGCTTCCACACACTCACTCACATCCTTGACCACCTCTCATGTGCAATAATTGATGACCACTCACATTAGAGGAGGAGAACAAATATATGATTTCATAAATGATTCTATATTAGTGCTTTTTATGTCAACTTTAAGCCACCAGGATTTTACAACATATAAATAGTAGTCGTGTTTTCTGTTCATGTTTCTTTTTTGGCTGGAGGTGACACACTGACGTGGCAAAAACTTTTTTTTTTTACCATTTTGATAAAAACAAACATTTCCTGGAAATACATGCGGACGCACAAAAAACATTATTTGGAGGACACGATAGTGTTTAATACAGTATTTCCTTGAATTGCCGTCGGGGCGCTAATTAATTTAAAACCTCTTCTCCCTCCGGCACTTACCAAAGGCATGCAGTAAATTTAGGCCTGCGCTTATAAATTTGAGTGTGATGTAAGGATACCATCATTAAAACACATTTAATAAAAAAAACGTTATTATGGTCTTACCTTTACTTATAAATGAAGTCCATGCTCAGCTCCTTCTGATCAAAAGCACCGATAACTTGTTTATAGAAGTCTTCCTTATCTTTCTTCAGTTTTAAAAGTCTCTCCGTCTCGATGGAGATCTTCCTCTATTACCTCCTGCTTCGATTGAAAGTCCAGTTTAGAAAACTGTTTTATTTGAATAAACACACGCTGCTCACTCTTGCTGGTCCAGTTCATGGTCGGCAGGTGTGTAGCCATAGCTCTCTCGTGTGGGTTGCTCCTGACGTGCAGACCGCTGCTATCTGTTAGCTCGGCTCCTCACGTGTAGTGCGGGGGTGACGACAGAATTATCCTCGGACAACTCCCCCTCCCGTTCTGCTCCGTGGGTGATGTCTTTATCCCACCGCTGCCACCATGAAGTGTTTTTGTATAAATAATACACTGGGTATTTAGGACTGGAACATGCTTTATTTCAGCCCGGTTGTTTACATAGCCAGCATAATAGTAGTGGTGTTACATCCTAAAAGGTCTGTCGTGCACCCCCCCGTCATATCTGTTCCCAGCACATATCACGACACTTGTTGTCATTTCTTCTTCAGCCGAGTAGTCGCAAGAAGGATCACTAGCGCCCTCTACCACCAGGAGGCGGGAGTCATGTAATGACTCATATTTGACACACGCAGCTACGGTATATTAATAAAACGTAGCTCCTTACTGTTCGTTTTAGCATATTTAATAGCTGTTAATCTTCTTCCCTTTATGCGATTTCAAATTATTGAAATCAGCATCCTCCATTTTGAAAATGCTGACAGGGGAAGTGTCACTCATGACGTGACGAGTTTGACCCTGCAGTACTACTAAGCATGCGCTAATTATTTTGCGAAACGAGTTTGACCCGGCAGTAATTCAAGGCAGGTGCATACTATATACCCGGCGGAAATTCAAGGAAATACGTTGCACTTTTTAGTTTGTTGTCTGTCAGCAGCACGAGTGCACTGTAGCACAACTTCAACACTAGTCTTCACTTACCAAAAATATTGTGAATGTTTTTCATATGATGTACTTGATGCATTTTAGGTGAAAATAGGTGCAGTGAAAGTGACTTGAAGGTGGCTGCATGAAGTCACGACACACAAATGAACACGTATGACATGATGTTGACACCATGGAAATATACTCGTATAAATTCTTTATTTCTAGCAATTGTGTGTTAAGTAAATTGCAACAAAACAAACAGGAAGCAAAGTGGACAGCGTGTATATTCATATTAGCTGCGTGTCATATCTTGTACGCTTCAACCACATCATTGACTTGATAACTTGTTTACTAGTTAGTGAAGATCAACTTGGGATACATGAGGATGATCAAATGAAGTGGGATGTCATATATAGTGCTGTGTTATGTTTCCATAGCAGTCTATTTATTTATAATCATGTCCACCTGCACATTTATTCACATTTGAAAAAATAAATTCACTGTTCTAGAAGTTTCTAGGCCAGGGGTCGGCAACCTAAAATGTTGAAAGAGCCATATTGGACCAAAAATACAAAAACAAATATGTCTGGAGCCGCAAAAAAATAAAAAGCCATATTGCGTGCAGATAGTGTCATGAGATATAAATTGAATTAAGAGGACTTAAAGGAAACTAAATGAGCTCAAATATAGCTACAAATGAGGCAGAATGATGCAATATAGCTAGCCTAAATAGCATGTTAGCATCGATTAGCTTGAAGTCATGTAGGGACCAAATATGTCTGATTAGCACTCCACATAAGTCAATAACATCAACAAAACTCACCTTTGTGCATTCATGCACACCGTTATAAGTTTGGTGGACAAAATGAGACAGAAAAAGAAGTGGCATAAAACACGTCCTAGAAAGTCGGAGAAAGTTATACATGTAAACAAACCACGGTGAGTTCAAGGACCGCCAAAATGAGTAGGACAAAACGGCGCTCGCCAAAAACTCGAACCAGTGAAGCATGTTTAATAAAAACAGTGTGTTTTATAACAATTAGGGAGGTTTGTGTCATGTTTGTCCTGCGACAGAAACTATATTAAAACAAAAAATATATTCTTTATATTTTTCCCCCTCATATTTTTCTATTTTTCATACAGTTTTGAAAAAGCTCCAGAGAGCCACTCGGGCGTGTTGCCGACCTCCGTTTTAGGGTCATTCATTATGCTTTCCTCTTCAAAACTCCAGGCTGTGAATATTGTTTAAATGTAGAAACTTTTTAGTCTTTTGCCACTTCTTTGTGTCATTTCTGTCCGGTGTTGTAACGTTGATAGCGGCTTGTGTGTAATGTGTCTCGTTAAAAGTAGAATTCCATTTTCCAAGCCCTTCTGAGGCTTATTTTGCAGGGCTGGTGCCTTTGTGTCTCTGCACAAACTTGTACTGTACATCTTTTTACATCAGGGGTGTCCAAAGTGTGGCCCAAACCTCATGTTTTAATCATTTAATTAAAAAAAATGTTTTTTTAAGAACATAAAAAAAGTCAGCATGCAGGCTGGTTTTTCCTGTTAAAAATATATACCGTATTTCCTTGACTTGCCGCAGGGTATATAGTATGCACCTGCCTTCAATTACTGCCGGGTCAAACTTGCTTTGCAAAATAATTAGCGCATGCTTAGTATTACCGCCGGGTCAAACTTGTGACACTTCCCCTGTCATCATTTTCAAAATGGAGGAGGCTGTTTTCAATACCGGTAATTTGAAATCGCATAAAGGGAAGAAGATTAAGAGCTATTCAGTAGGATTTAAGGTCCAAGCTTACATCACACTCAAATGTTTACTGCGTGCCTTTGGTAAGTGCCGCAGTAATAGAGGTTTTAAAATAATTAGCGCATGCTTACTTTTACCGCATGCCTTTGGTAAGCGCAGGAGTGAGAAGAGGTTTTAAATTAATTAGGGCCCTGGAGGCAATTCAAGGAAATACGGTATGTTGGACTGCTTTAGAAAGTGAAATTAATCAAATATTTTTTAGTCTGTGAAAATGTTTGGGCACCCCTGAGGCTTTAAGTGTTTTAAAAGCTGAACTAAAGTGACTTTAAAACAAAAATAACTTTTTGACTACAATTCCCATGATGAGTTTAAGTATTCATTTCCAGTTGATTTGATATTATGTTGACAGGAAAAAAAACCCAACAGGCAAAAACACAATCATACTCAATTTAAGATTTTATTTCATATTTGAATATAAATCTCTGTCAAATCAAAATACCTACAATAGATGACAAATCGAACATATTTACAGAAGATAGAGAAACAAAACAATTTTTTACTGAAGTGTACTTTCTACTGAAAAAACAACAAATAAAAAATGTATAACAATCCAGTGTGAATTTGGCCCCGTGGTGGATTGTTTTGATGCAGAAGAAGAAATGGAAGCTGCCAAGCTGCCAGTGAAGTGTCACACTTTGCTGCCACAAAGTTGAAGTGGGACTGAGAGCCAAACATGGGGTTTCCCTGGCACATCAACAAGGGTGGGGCTCAAATCTTTCAAGTCCATACAGAAGTTCAACAATCAGTTTTCTTGGCAAGAGGTGCAGAACACAAGAGAGATGAAACTGTGGACAATTGATATGTTCATGAGCAATACTTGAAGGACCTGTTCTTGTTTTTAAAAAAAACAAAACATTAGAAAAGTGAAATACTGTCGGGGTGTGATGATGTCGGACCAACCTTAGTGTTTATTAACTTGGAGAACATCTGACACTCATTGTGAGGCGGAATCATTACCTGGACAGCAGCTTTCAAATGTTTCTGGTTAAAGGGGAAATTATTATTGAATGATATGCACATGCACCTGGGGATAGGCCCCTCCCACCTCCAAAGACATGCACCTGGGGATAGGCCCCTCCCACCTCCAAAGACATGCACCTGGGGATAGGCCCCTCCCACCTCCAAAGACATGCACCTGGGGATAGGTTGATTGGCAACACTAAATGGTCCCTAGTGTGTGAATGTTGTCTGTCTATCTGTGTTGACCCTGTGATGAGGTGGCGACTTGTCCAGGGTGTACCCCACCTTCCGCCCGATTGTAGCTGAGATAGGCGCCAGTGCCCCCTGTGACCCCAAAAGGGAATAAGCGGTAGAAAATGGATGGATGGATGCTCAACTCAGGGCTTCACGTCTGCCTCACAATACGAAGGTCCTGAGTAGTCAGGGTTCAATTCCAGGCTGAGGATCTTTCTGTGTGGAGTTTGCATGTTCTCCCCGTCAATGCGTGGGCTTCCTCCCACCTCCAAAGACATGCACCTGGGGATAGGCCCCTCCCACCTCCAAAGACATGCACCTGGTGATAGGTTGATTGGCAACACTAAATGGTCCCTAGTGTGTGAATGTTGTCTGTCTGTGTTGGCCCTGTGATGAGGTGGCATCTTGTCCAGGGTGTACCCCGCCCTGTGCCCGATTGTAGCTGAGATAGGCACCAGCACCCCCCCACGACCCCAAAGGGAATAAGCGGTATAAAATGGATGGATGTTCAACTCCTAGTCTGCTGACTAAGCAGGTCGTGCCATGTAGACCCGAGTCCTGGACAGCACGGACATGCAGGAGTGGTTGACAACGGCAGGAAGTCAAACAATTGGAGAATCTTTGGTAGATTCAAAGCTAAAAAGGCAATAATTCTACAACTTTGGGGCCAAATGATAAAAGAGGAAACAGTCTTATGTTGAAATTCAGGTGACAAAAACAAATATTGGGATGGTCTACGATTTGAAATGACAACCAAACACGATTCTAAAAAGAGTAAAAAAAAAAAGGCAGTCCTGTCTTCAACATTCAGGATCCTGCACCTGTGACGAATATTCTGTCCTTCAAAAAGTGGCGTGCAAATATCAGATCGGCTGATCGGTGATGAAGAGTAGAAAAAGAAAACCTCCACCAAGGCCTCCAAGTGGATTTAACACAGCTGGCAGCTTTTCAACCTCGGTTTAGCATCATCTGCTAGCACATGGAAATAAAGAAGAAGACCTCCTTAGTCGAGGTAGTTGGCCAGCTAGCAAACATCAGCAGACAAGTCACACTTTGCTTGGAAAGAACTCAGAGAAAAAGTAAGAGAGCAAAGCCATTTGTAGAAAAGAGCTTATAGTTTTGAAATGATGATATTGTATTGCAGTCACTTGTCAGCTGGCATGGACTTGACACCTGGTGGTGGTGAGGACACCCACACACCTGCAAGCTGGCATGTACTTGACTCCTGGTGGTGAGGACACCTGCAAGTTGGCATGTACTTCACTCCTGATGGTGAGGACACCCACACACCTGCAAGTTGGCATGTACTTCACTCCTGATGGTGAGGACACCCACACACCTGCAAGTTGGCATGTACTTCACTCCTGGTGGTGAGGACACCTGCAAGCTGGCATGTACTTCACTCCTGGTGGTGAGGACACCTGCAAGCTGGCATGTACTTCACTCCTGGTGGTGAGGACACCTGCAAGCTGGCATGTACTTCACTCCTGGTGGTGAGGACACCCGCAAGTTGGCATGTACTTGACTGGTGTTGGTGAGAACACCTGCAAGCTGGCATGTACTTGACTCCTGGTGGTGAGGACACCCAAACACCTACAAGTTGGCATGTACTTAACTCCTGGTGGTGAGGACACCTGCACACCCACAAGTTGGCATGTACTTGACTGGTGTTGGTGTTGAGGACACCCACACACCTGCAAGCTGGCATGTACTTGTCTCCTGATGGTGAGGACACCCGCACACCCACAAGTTGGCATGTACTTGACTCCTGATGGTGAGGACACCCGCACACCCACAAGCTGGCATGTACTTGACTCCTGGTGGTGAGGACACCCACAAGCTGGCATGTACTTGTCTCCTGGTGGTGAGGACACCCGCAAGTTGGCATGTACTTGAGTCCTGGTGGTGAGGACACCCGCAAGTTGGCATGTACTTGAGTCCTGGTGGTGAGGACACCTGCAAGTTGGCATGTACTTGAGTCCTGGTGGTGAGGACACCCACAAGCTGGCATGTACTTGACTCCTAATGGTGAGGACACCCACAAGCTGGCATGTACTTGAGCCCTGGTGGCGAGGACACCCACAAGTTGGCATGTACTTGACTGGTGTTGGTGTTGAGGACACCCACACCCCTCCAGAGGAAACAATGATATAAGACTTGTATAAAAAAAGCGTCCTAGAGTTAGTCCCCTGCCGTGCTACAACATGGCTATGCTCTCCGGGGTGCAGTTGAGGTGTGTGGACGTGCTGCTGCCGCCGGGCGACTTGAGGCCTTTGGTGGCGCCGCCGCCGCCGCTCAGCGCCGAGTCCCGGGACCGGGGGCCCAAGATCACCCCCGAGCCGTGGTGGAGGCACTGCTGCAGGGCCGCCATCATGGTCTCGCCCGTCACCGTGCCGAACTCGTAGGTGAAAGTCCCGTAGAAGACCAGGATGTCCACGGTGAAGACCCACTCGCAGATGGCGGCGGCGTGCTGCAGCGTGAAGCTCTCGTGCACGAAGAAGATGCCGCCTGGGAAAGATGGCGGTCAAGGAGCAGTACGGGACAAACAAAATATGTCTAAGAATAATCATAATAGTCATCATAATAATAATAATAATAATCATAATAATCATAAGAATAATCATAATAGTCATCATAATAATAATAATAATAATCATAATAATCATAAGAATAATCATAATAGTCATAATAATAATCATCATAATGCCTGCTGGATGACAAAGTACATGACATGACAACTGCTCACTGACACTGGAAACACATTTTGGACTTTTCAACCTTTTTAGACATCACTTCTTTCTAACACTTTGTAAGACATGTCAACTTCTGTCTGTCCATTCACACACACACACACACACAAACACTATTCAAAACCTAAAATATCTTTCTATTCACAAAATATAAACACCTGTCCATTCATACACACGATATAAACGTTTGTCTATTCACATACACAACATATTAACACGTGTCTGTCTATTCACATACACACAAAATATAAACATTTGTCTGTCCACTCACACTCACACCAAATATGTAGATCCCTCTGCCTAAACATCTTTCCACTCACATACACACAAAATATGAATATGTCTATCCACTCACATGCACAAAAACCTAAACCTCTTGTCTCTTAACACAGACAACATATTAACCTTTGTCTGTCCACTCACATACACACGTTATGTAGATCTGTCTGCCTAAACATCGTTTTATTCACATACAATATAAATATCTGTCTGTCCACTCACATACACACAAAATATAAAGCTATTCATATACACAAAAACTTAAACTTGTGTCTATTCACATACACAACATACTAACATTTGTCTGTCTATTCACATACACAACATATTAACATTTGTCTATTCACATACACACTAAACAAACATATGTCTAATCACATACACACAAAATATAAACATTTGTCCACTCACACAAAATATGTAGATCCGTCTGCCTAAACATCTTTCCATTCACATACACACAAAATTTAAGTATCTGTCTATCCACTCACATGCACAAAAACCTAAACCTATTGTCTCTTCACATAGACAACATATTAACCTTTGTCGGTCCACTCACATACACACAACATATGTTATGTAGATCTGTCTGCCTAAACATCGTTTTATTCACATACAATATAAATATCTGTCTGTCCACTCACATACACACAAAATATAAAGCTATTCATATACACAAAAACTTACACTTGTCTATTCACATACACAACATACTAACATTTGTCTGTCTATTCACATACACACTAAACAAACATGTCTAATCACATGCACACAAAATATACACATCGGTCTATTCACATACACACAAAATATAAACACTTGTCTGTCCACTCACATACACACAAAATATGTTACGTAGCTCTGTCTGCCTAAACATTGTTCTATTCACATACACACAAAATATAACTGTCTGTCCACTCACATATACACAAAATATAAAGCTATTCACATACACAAAAACCTAAACCTGTCTATTCACATACACAACATACTAACATTTGTCGTTCTATTCACATACACCCAAAATATAAACTGTCTATCCACATACACAACATATTAACCTTTGTCCACTCACATACACACAAAATATAAAGCTATTTACATACACACAATAAATGTATTCCTAATCACGTACACACAAAATATAAACACCTGTTAGTACATTCACTTAACATAAATATCTGTCTGTCCACTCACATACACACAAAATATAAACATCCATCGGTCATGCAGGCTGAAACAATGTAAACTTCAGTCTGTCCAATCACAGAATCAATGAGTCTTAAATGGGAAAATGAAAGGAGGTGAGTAGTGAGCTAGTAAAGGTGAGTAGTGAGCTAGTAAAGGTGAGAAGGGAGCTAGTAAAGGTGAGTAGTGAGCTAGTAAAGGTGAGTAGTGAGCTAGTAAAGGTGAGTAGTGAGCTAGTAAAGGTGAGTAGTGAGCTAGTAAAGGTGAGAAGGGAGCTAGTAAAGGTGAGTAGTGAGCTAGTAAAGGTGAGTAGTGAGCTAGTAAAGGTGAGTAGTGAGCTAGTAAAGGTGAGTAGTGAGCTATTAAAGGTGAGAAGGGAGCTAGTAAAGGTGAGTAGTGAGCTAGTAAAGGTGAGTAGTGAACTAGTAAAAGTGAGTAGTGAGCTAGTAAAGGTGAGTAGTGAGCTAGTAAAGGTGAGTAGTGAGCTAGTAAAGGTGAGTAGTGAGCTAATAAAGGTGAGTAGTGAGCTAGTAAAGGAGAGTAGTGAGCTAGTAAAGGTGAGTAGTGAGCTAGTAAAGGTGAGTAGTGAGCTAGTAAAGGAGAGTAGTGAGCTAGTAAAGGAGAGTAGTGAGCTAGTAAAGGTGAGTAGTGAGCTAGTAAAGGTGAGTAGTGAGCTAGTAAAGGTGAGTAGTGAGCTAGTAAAGGTGAGAAGGGAGCTAGTAAAGGTGAGTAGTGAGCTAGTAAAGGTGAGTAGTGAGCTAGTAAAGGTGAGTAATGAGCTAGTAAAGGTGAGTAGTGAGCTAGTAAAGGTGAGTAGTGAGCTAGTAAAGGTGAGTAGTGAGCTAGTAAAGGAGAGTAGTGAGCTAGTAAAGGTGAGTAGTGAGATAGTAAAGGTGAGTAGTGAGCTAGTAAAGGAGAGTAGTGAGCTAGTAAAGGAGAGTAGTGAGCTAGTAAAGGTGAGTAGTGAGCTAGTAAAGGTGAGAAGGGAGCTAGTAAAGGTGAGTAGTGAGCTAGTAAAGGTGAGTAGTGAGCTAGTAAAGGTGAGTAGTGAGCTAGTAAAGGTGAGTAGTGAGCTATTAAAGGTGAGAAGGGAGCTAGTAAAGGTGAGTAGTGAGCTAGTAAAGGTGAGTAGTGAACTAGTAAAAGTGAGTAGTGAGCTAGTAAAGGTGAGTAGTGAGCTAGTAAAGGTGAGTAGTGAGCTAGTAAAGGTGAGTAGTGAGCTAATAAAGGTGAGTAGTGAGCTAGTAAAGGAGAGTAGTGAGCTAGTAAAGGTGAGTAGTGAGCTAGTAAAGGTGAGTAGTGAGCTAGTAAAGGAGAGTAGTGAGCTAGTAAAGGAGAGTAGTGAGCTAGTAAAGGTGAGTAGTGAGCTAGTAAAGGTGAGTAGTGAGCTAGTAAAGGTGAGTAGTGAGCTAGTAAAGGTGAGAAGGGAGCTAGTAAAGGTGAGTAGTGAGCTAGTAAAGGTGAGTAGTGAGCTAATAAAGGTGAGTAATGAGCTAGTAAAGGTGAGTAGTGAGCTAGTAAAGGTGAGTAGTGAGCTAGTAAAGGTGAGTAGTGAGCTAGTAAAGGAGAGTAGTGAGCTAGTAAAGGTGAGTAGTGAGATAGTAAAGGTGAGTAGTGAGCTAGTAAAGGAGAGTAGTGAGCTAGTAAAGGAGAGTAGTGAGCTAGTAAAGGTGAGTAGTGAGCTAATCAAGGTGAGTAGTGAGCTAGTAAAGGTGAGTAGTGAGCTAGTAAAGGAGAGTAGTGAGCTAGTAAAGGTGAGTAGTGAGCTAGTAAAGGTGAGTAGTGAGCTAGTAAAGGTGAGTAGTGAGCTAATAAAGGTGAGTAGTGAGCTAGTAAAGGTGAGTAGTGAGCTAGTAAAGGTGAGTAGTGAGATAGTAAAGGTGAGTAGTGAGCTAGTAAAGGTGAGTAGTGAGCTAGTAAAGGTGAGTAGTGAGCTAGTAAAGGTGAGTAGTGAGCTAGTAAAGGTGAGTAGTGAGCTAATAAAGGTGAGTAGTGAGCTAGTAAAGGAGAGTAGTGAGCTAGTAAAGGTGAGTAGTGAGCTAGTAAAGGTGAGTAGTGAGCTAGTAAAGGTGAGTAGTGAGCTAGTAAAGGTGAGTAGTGAGCTAATAAAGGTGAGTAGTGAGCTAGTAAAGGTGAGTAGTGAGCTAGTAAAGGTGAGTAGTGAACTAGTAAAGGATGCTGAGGACGAGGGAGACCATGGCTGCGAGTGCCAGAGCCACACGGAGGTGTGCCATCCAGTAGTCCAGGGCGGTCAGTGCCACCCGGTAGGTGAGCACACACTGCAAGCACACGAACAGAAGTCCTGCTGGGAAGGCCACGCCGGCGCCCACGTAGTGCAGAGACTTGGCGTGGTCCACCTGTCAGGTGGATGAAGAGGATCAGAGGGTGGTGTGTGGGGTCCAGGTGGGACTTTACTAAAGGTGTGTTCACCTGGAAGTTGCCCACCATGACCAGACCCACTGCGTTGGTGCAACCCGACACCAGAGCGCCGGTGTTGACCCAACACCCGTGGCTGTGTTCGACCACCTGGGCGTAGCGCAGAAGGCACACCATCACCACTGAGGACAACAAACACACAAACACTTACCACCACTACAAGAAAGTAATCACGACGATTCCAATGAGTGCCCAATGAAGACTTCATTGGCTTACGGCAAGTAATGTGGGAGCCTCAATGATGTTTAAGTCCATTTACATTTTATGGAAGGTGCTTTATGTCTATTCAGCCAAAATGGGACTATTGACTTTTATTTAAACACAAACACATAAACACAACAGAACAAATACCCAGACTGGTATAGACGCAAAGTTGGAAAAAAAAAAGTTAAAGTTAAAGTAGCAATGATTGTCACACACAAACTAGATGTGGTGAAAGTGTTCTCTGCATTTGACCCATCACCTTTGATCGCCCCCTGGGAGGTGAGGGGAGCATTTCTGGTGATTTAACCCCCAATTCCAAGCCTTAATGCTGAGTGCCAAGCAGGGAGGTCATGGCTCCCATTTTTATAGTCTTTGCTATGACTCGGCTGGAAAAGCCAGCATGTGTGATGGTGTGGGGGTGCATTAGTGCCCAAGGCATGGGTAACTTACTTTGGCACGTGTCGCAGCCATGATATTCTAAGTTATTATTATTTGCAAAAAAAAATATATAGTTTATGAGTTTGAACATGAAATATGTTGTCTTTGTAGCATATTCAACTGAATATGGCTTGAAAAGGATTTGCAAATCATTGTATTCTGTTTATATTTACATCCAACACCATTTCCCAACTCATATGGAAACAGGGTTAGTAGAATGCAAAGAGAAGAGTTATGAATGTTGTTGATCAGACGAGTGTTTGTAATATTCGTCCCTCTTTTATCAAATAGATTGAGTGTCAGGAGACACGGCAGGTGTACCTAATGTTGTGACTCGTGAGTCCCAGTTCAGGAAGACGTGGTAAAGGGTGAACACTGCAGCAGTGGGGGTAGGGGGCAAACATGAGTGCTGATCCTACCTGACAGGTAGGAGGAGTAATGGATGAAGTGCAGAGGGGGGGTCATGGTGGGAAAGCACATGAATAATTGATATGGGAGCTCAGGCTATTTCAAGGCCTGCGTGGCTCCTGAGGCTGACATAGACACCACCTGATTGATTGTATGCATTTATGAAGAGTGTGTATGTACATTGTTCACACTCATCAGGAACGGGAGCTTGTGTTGTTGCAAAAGTATTCATCATCCATATACAAACTGTATATGTACAGTCGTGGCCAAAAATATATGCAGCCCTGCATTTCTGTCAGATAATGCACTTCTGCCAGAACATTGTTGAAACCACAAATGCTTTGGTAGTCCATCCATCCATCCATCTTCTTCCGCTTATCCGAGGTCGGGTCGCGGGGGCAGCAGCCTAAGCAGGGAAACCCAGACTTCCCTCTCCCCAGCCACTTCGTCTAGCTCTTCCCGGGGGATCCCGAGGCGTTCCCAGGCCAGCCGGGAGACATAGTCTTCCCAACGTGTCCTGGGTCTTTCCTGTGGCCTCTTACCGGTTGGACGTGCCCTAAACACCTCCCTAGGGAGGCGTTCTTGACCAGATGGCCGAACCACCTCATCAGGCTCCTCTCCATGTGAAGGAGCAGCGGCTTTACTTTGAGTTCCTCCCGGATGACAGATCTTCTCACCCTATCTCTAAGGGAGAGACCCAAACTCATTTGGGCCGCTTGTACCCGTGATCTTATCCTTTCGGTCATGACCCAAAGCTCCTGACCATAGGTGAGGATGGGAACGTAGATCGACCGGTAAATTGAGAGCTTTGCCTTCCGGCTCAGCTCCTTCTTCACCACAACGGATCGGTACAACGTCCGCATTACTGAAGACGCCGCACCGATCCGCCTGTCGATCTCACCATCCACTCTTCCCCCACTCGTGAACAAGACTCCCAGGTACTTGAACTCCTCCACTTGGGGCAGGGTCTCCTCCCCAACCCAGAGATGGCACTCCACCCTTTTCCGGGCGAGAACCATGGACTCGGACTTGGAGGTGCTGATTCTCATTCCGGCCGCTTCACACTCGGCTGTGAGCCGATCCAGTGAGAGCTGAAGATCCCGGTCAGATGAAGCCATCAGGACCACATCGTCTGCAAAAAGCAGAGACCTAATCCTGTGGCCACCAAACCAGAACCCCTCAACGCCTTGACTGCACCTAGAAATTCTGTCCATAAAAGTTATGAACAGAATGGGTGACAAAGGACAGCCTTGGCGGAGTCCAACCCTCACTGGAAATGTGTCCGACTTACTGCCGGCAATGCGGACCAAGCTCTGACACTGATCATACAGGGAGTGGACCGCCACAATCAGACAGTCCGGTACCCCATACTCTCTGAGCACTCCCCACAGGACTTCCCGAGGGACACGGTGGAATGCCTTCTCCAAGTCCACAAAGCACATGTAGACTGGTTGGGCAAACTCCTATGCACCCTCAAGAACCCTGCCTTTGTAGTCACATGTTTAAGTCTTGTTTGCATTGGAACAACGCAGGACTCCAAAAATGGAGTGGACACAATGATTGGCGCCCTCAGCTTAATATTTGGTAGCACACCCTTTGGAAAAAAGAAGTAACTATCAATGAGTTTCTTACACCTTGCTACTGGAAGTTTGGACCACTCTTCTTTTACAAACTGCTTCAGGTCTCTCACATTTAAAGTTCTCCCAACTGCAGTTTGTACATCTTTTCACACTCCACTCATACTCCTTGATGGCCACTTCACAACTCTCCAACGCTTTGTCTGCTTTTAGAAGTATGTTTTGTCCTGCTGGAAGACCCAGGACTTCTGACACAGAGCCAGCTTTCTGACACTGGGTCCTACATTATTTGCTAGTCCTCAGATTTCATGATGCCAGACACACAGTCAAGGCATCCGGTACCAGAAGCAGCAAAACTTCAGTGAAGCTCCATCATGTTTGACTGTAGGGACGGTGTTCTTTTCTTTCAAGGCCTCATTTTGTTTTCTATAAACAGTGTGATGATGTGCTTTACCAAAAAGCTCCACTTGACTGTCATCTGTCCACAGGACCTTCTCCCAGAAGGATGTTGGCTTCCTCAGGTAAGTTTTTGCAAACTCCAGTCTTGCTTTTTTTTAAGTCTGTGTGTCAGCTACCATCTTTTCATTGCGATTGCTTGAATTTGTTTGGAAGTGGATCCAGGTTCTTTATCCACAATTCCAACAATCCTTCATTGCAGTCTTTCATCAATTTTTCCAGGGATGTTAGCTCCAGTGCCATGGGCTTGAAACTTCTTGTTGACATTGCGCACGGTAGACACAGGAACATTTAGATCTCTGCAGATGGACTTGGAGCCTGGAGGTCGTCCGTGCTTTTCCACAGTCTTGCTTCTCTAATCTTCTGAGAGTTCCTTGCTCTTCTTTCTTTTCTCAGTGTGGTACACACAACACAAAGGTTGAGTCAACTTTTAACTGGCTGCAAGTGTGATTTCTACATGACCAGCACCTGTTACCTGCTGCAGGTGAAAATCATAACAAATGAAAGGAGCATCACATGAATTGATTTACGTGGACTCAGACTTAAACAAGTTGAAAAACTTATTGGGGTGTTATCATTTAGTGGTCAATTGTACAAAATATGTACTGTACTGTGCAATCTACTAATAAAAGTTATCAATCAATCAATGCTTAGAATACAACAATTTTGAAAAGGTGCCAATCATTTTGTCCCGTCGACTTCGGGAGTTATGTGTGCAAACAAGACATAAACATGTGAACACCAAAGCAATTGTCATTTCAACAATGTTCTGGGAGAAGAGGTCCATTATCCGATACCAGTTTCATGCATTAACACAAATATGTGGATTGTTGTGATCATGTGTCGTGTCAAAGATGGGTTGTACTTGTATAGCGCTTTTCTACCTTCAAGGTACTCAAAGCGCTTTGACACTACTTCCACATTTACCCATTCACACACACATTCACACACTGATGGAGGGAGCTGCCATGCAAGGCGCTAACCAGCACCCATCAGGAGCAAGGGTGAAGTGTCTTGCTCAGGACACAACGAGGTTGGTACTAGGTGGGAATTGAACCAGGGACGCTCGGGTTGCGCACGGCCACTCTCCCACTGCGCCACGCCGTCAAGATGTTTGCTAATGTAAAATGCTATCTTTTAACCTGAATAAAGGCTTTTGATATTCTGTATAAGTTAATGGTCTTCATATCATTCATATAAATGTTTTAACCTAATAAAATGTAATATTCAGCCTGCTAAACATTCTGCAATTCAGGAGTCAACCAGAACTTGCCATGGCTTTAAACCAGATATGTATCATTTTCTTTTGTTCATTTCTGCTCGCCATTTTCCAGCTTGTTGCTCATCAATAACAAGTGAACTCAGCCAAGTTTCCCCTCCGGCTACGGAAGTGCCCGAGGGTCAAAAAGGTTATTAACTTTAACTTTAACAGCCCAAATATATATGTACATAAAGTCTAAAAGTATTGCTATATAATGTATGTTGTGCGGGTGGTAAGACATTACACACCACATCAGACGAACAGAACTTTTTAACAAACCAGGAGTTTGTTTGATGATACGGAACTTGAGTAGAAGCCAGTGAAGGTGCAAGAGAGTTATTGACACTCCATTGCAGCAATGCAATCATGTTTTCCTTTTTTTATGCATTCTAACTAAGAAATAAATGTGATCTCACATCAGCTTACAAGGGAGCTTTATTCTGTTTATAAAGCACTTAAATCCATTCAAACACCTCCATTAAGGTTTAGTATACACACTACATATGTATGTAATGTAACAGGAATATTTATAATAACATGGAATATTTATGTATTTTGCTTACTTTGAATAAATGCTATGTTCACTTTTTCATTGAAAAACATCACTGAGACTTCATGAGCACCAACAAACATAATAAACATCTCTTACTGTACAATGTCTGCTGTCATCGGGATGCAGAGTGATAGTATCTTGTTATATTCTTGTCTAGATGAAGAATGACTCAATCCTCTTAAAAAAAAGGGAGTGGACCTTAGCCTCTTTTCGTGTCTTTCTCGCCATTACTTGTCGGAATATGTCCTCCAACTAGCAAGGTGAGAGACAATATTTATGATCTAAAAATCATTTTTACGAGCTCCAATGATTGATTACGTCGCGGCTAACAAATTTGTCTGCATTAGCGCCTACAATAACGATATTGCTAATACTTTGTTAGTATTCAGGTCACGAAATGCAAATGGAGTATTGTTGGTAGTTTTTGGATGGTTATTTAGAGGTCTTTATGGGCGGAATAGAGCAGACTTTTTTTTAGGGTCCTTGGCCCATTGCAAAAGAACTCCACAGGAGTCCTTTTGCAATGGGCCAAGGACCCTATTGAAACTGTAAGGTTTTATTATTATTCTGCTCCTTCGCACCCTAATTTGACCCCCTTAACATACTTCAAAACTCACCAAAATTGACACACATGTCGGTCTGGCAAAACTTCCCAACTTATTAAGTAACCAAACCCCAAAAATGAAAATTGCGCTCTAGCGCCCCCTAGAAAGAAGAAAAAAAAAACAGACTGCTCGTAAGTTCCGTTACGAATGTCATAGAGACATGAAACAAAAACCTCTATGTAGGGTTGACTTAGACCTAGATTTCATAATTGTATCTTCTAGGGCAAAAATCAACTGAATATATTCGGTTACCGATTAATCGGTGCATCCCAAGTGTATGGTGACATGGCCTAAAAGTATTGCGATATTAAAAAAAGACCATATCGCCCAGCTCTAGTTAGAGGGCTTTAATTATGTTAAAATATATATACAGAAGGTTGTAAAAAGTTGTATTTATTCTAGTCCTCATATACCACAGCCAGGTCCAGTCCAAGTTGACTGTGATAAAGTAGGGACGACTGTATTTACAAGACATGAGAGCACATCTTCAGTGCTGCACATTCATTTGTTGACACCATCAACATTTCCTGGATGTATGTGGAGCTCGTACTCACCCATGAAGGCTCCAACATTGCCGATGAGGCTGAACAGGCAGCTTTCAGGAGGGAAAGAACCACATTTACTGTAACAAATACAGACAAAACATGGAATTATTAACACAGTTGCATCACATAAGCATTTTGATGAAACAATCGCATCACTTTATGATAGCACGTCCTTGATAAAGGCTGAGGTCTTGTGATGTTGGACGACACAAAAGCAGGAGTGATGTGACAACCACAGCATGCTAATCCACACGGGGACTAATGTAGCTGTGCAGGCTTTGATGAGAGGAAAGGGGGTTGAACAGGACACCTGATTAGGGGGATGTCCTGGATGGTGCAACAGGTCTTGGGAAAGCCTGGGCGGAGCAGCTCTTCTGTGCAGGTCACGTTGTAGGACCTGCAGCCATCACACAGCAGCCATCACGCTGAATCACTTCGTGTCTCGTGTTAGACAACAAAGATCAAATGAAATGCTCACCAGTTTTCCACGGGACAAACATGGTGATTCATCACAGCCATGGCATATCTGGGGAGTAAACAACACCATTTCAAGTGTCATGACACAGTACTGATATAGTAGTAGGAGTTATCACACTACTGATATAGTAGTAGGAGTTATCACAGTAATGATATAGTAGTAGGAGTTATCACAGTACTGATATAGTAGTAGGAGTTATCACAGTACTGATATAGTAGTAGGAGTTATCACAGTACTGATATAGTAGTAGGAGTTATCACAGTACTGATATAGTAGTAGGAGTTATCACAGTACTGATATAGTAGTAGGAGTTATCACAGTGCTGATATAGTAGTAGGAGTTATCACAGTGCTGATATAGTAGTAGGAGTTATCACAGTGCTGATATAGTAGTAGGAGTTATCACAGTGCTGATATAGTAGTAGAAGTTATCACAGTGCTGATATAGTAGTAGGAGTTATCACAGTGCTGATATAGTAGTAGGAGTTATCACAGTGCTGATATAGTAGTAGGAGTTATCACAGTGCTGATATAGTAGTAGGAGTTATCATAGTAATGATATAGTAGTAGGAGTTATCACAGTGCTGATATAGTAGTAGGAGTTATCACACTACTGATATAGTAGTAGGAGTTATCACAGTGCTGATATAGTAGTAGGAGTTATCACAGTAATGATATAGTAGTAGGAGTTATCACAGTGCTGATATAGTAGTAGGAGTTATCACAGTACTGATATAGTAGTAGGAGTTATCACAGTACTGATATAGTAGTAGGAGTTATCACAGTAATGATATAGTAGTAGGAGTTATCACAGTGCTGATATAGTAGTAGGAGTTATCACAGTGCTGATATAGTAGTAGGAGTTATCACAGTGCTGATATAGTAGTAGGAGTTATCACAGTACTGATATAGTAGTAGGAGTTATCACAGTGCTGATATAGTAGTAGGAGTTATCACAGTAATGATATAGTAGTAGGAGTTATCACAGTGCTGATATAGTAGTAGGAGTTATCACAGTGCTGATATAGTAGTAGGAGTTATCACAGTGCTGATATAGTAGTAGGAGTTATCACAGTACTGATATAGTAGTAGGAGTTATCACAGTGCTGATATAGTAGTAGGAGTTATCACAGTAATGATATAGTAGTAGGAGTTATCACAGTGCTGATATAGTAGTAGGAGTTATCACAGTGCTGATATAGTAGTAGGAGTTATCACAGTGCTGATATAGTAGTAGGAGTTATCACAGTACTGATATAGTAGTAGGAGTTATCACAGTAATGATATAGTAGTAGGAGTTATCACAGTAATGATATAGTAGTAGGAGTTATCACAGTGCTGATATAGTAGTAGGAGTTATCCCAGTACTGATATAGTAGTAGGAGTTATCACAGTGCTGATATAGTAGTAGGAGTTATCACAGTACTGATATAGTAGTAGGAGTTATCACAGTACTGATATAGTAGTAGGAGTTATCACAGTACTGATATAGTAGTAGGAGTTATCACAGTACTGATATAGTAGTAGGAGTTATCACAGTGCTGATATAGTAGTAGGAGTTATCACAGAGCTGATATAGTAGTAGGAGTTATCACAGTACTGATATAGTAGTAGGAGTTATCACAGTGCCGATATAGTAGTAGGAGTTATCACAGTACTGATATAGTAGTAGGAGTTATCACAGTACTGATATAGTAGTAGGAGTTATCACAGTGCTGATATAGTAGTAGGAGTTATCACAGTACTGATATAGTAGTGGGAGTTATCACAGTACTGATATAGTAGTAGGAGTTATCACAGTACTGATATAGTAGTAGGAGTTATCACAGTACTGATATAGTAGTAGGAGTTATCACAGTGCTGATATAGTAGTAGGAGTTATCACAGTACTGATATAGTAGTAGGAGTTATCACAGTGCTGATATAGTAGTAGGAGTTATCACAGTACTGATATAGTAGTAGGAGTTATCACAGTACTGACATAGTAGTAGGAGTTATCACAGTACTGATATAGTAGTAGGAGTTATCACAGTACTGATATAGTAGTAGGAGTTATCACAGTACTGATATAGTAGTAGGAGTTATCACAGTGCTGATATAGTAGTAGGAGTTATCACAGTACTGATATAGTAGTAGGAGTTATCACAGTACTGATATAGTAGTAGGAGTTATCACAGTACTGATATAGTAGTAGGAGTTATCACAGTGCTGATATAGTAGTAGGAGTTATCACAGTGCTGATATAGTAGTAGGAGTTATCACAGTGCTGATATAGTAGTAGGAGTTATCACAGTACTGATATAGTAGTAGGAGTTATCACAGTACTGACATAGTAGTAGGAGTTATCACAGTGCTGATATAGTAGTAGGAGTTATCACAGTACTGATATAGTAGTAGGAGTTATCACAGTGCTGATATAGTAGTAGGAGTTATCACAGTGCTGATATAGTAGTAGGAGTTATCACAGTACTGATATAGTAGTAGGAGTTATCACAGTGCTGATATAGTAGTAGGAGTTATCACAGTACTGATATCGTAGTAGGAGTTATCACAGTACTGATATAGTAGTAGGAGTTATCACAGTACTGATATAGTAGTAGGAGTTATCACAGTACTGATACATAAACACACATTCAGTGGTGGTCAAAAGTGTGCGTACACTTGTAAAGAACATCATGTCATGGCTCTCTTGACTTTCCAATCACTTCTACAACTCTTATTTTTTTGTCAACTGGAGCACATACTTGTTGCTCACAAAAAACATTCATGAAGTTTGCTTCTTTTATGAATTTATTATGGCTCAACTGAAAATGTGAGCAATCAAAAGTATACATACAGCAATGTTCATATTTGCTTACAAAGCATTTAATTTAAGTCTCACCTTAAAACTCATCTGTATACTCTAGCCTTTAAATAGACCTCCTTTTTAGACCAGTTGATCTGCTGCTTCTTTTCTTTTTTCTCCTATGTCCCCCCTCCCTTGTGGAGGGGGTCCGGTCCGATGACCATGGATGAAGTACTGGCTGTCCAGAGTCGAGACCCAGGATGGACCGCTCGCCTTTGTATCGGTTGGGGACATCTCTATGCTGCTGATCCGCCTCCGCTTGGGATGGTTTCCTGTGGACGGGACTCTCGCTGCTGTGTTGGATCCGCTTTGAACTGAACTCTCGCGGCTGTGTTGGAGCCACTATGGATTGAACTTTCACAGTATCATGTTAGACCCGCTCGACATCCATTGCTTTCGGTCCCCTAGAGGGGGGGGTGGGTTGCCCACATCTGAGGTCCTCTCCAAGGTTTCTCATAGTCAGCATTGTCACTGGCGTCCCACTGGATGTGAATTCTCCCCGCCCACTGGGTGTGAGTTTTCCTTGCCCTTTTGTGGGTTCTTCCGAGGATGTTGTAGTCGTAATGATTTGTGCAGTCCTTTGAGACATTTGTGATTTGGGGCTATATAAATAAACATTGATTGATTGATTGATTGACATGTCCCTTGGCAAGTTTCACTGCAATAAGGCGCTTTTGGTAGCCATCCACAAGCTTCTGCTTAATTTTTTGACCACTCCTCTTGACAAAATTGATGCACTTCAGCTAAATGTGTTGGTTTTCTGACATGGACTTGTTTCTTCAGCATTGTCCACATGTTTAAGTCAGGACTTTGGGAAAGCCATTCTAAAACCTTCATTCTAGCCTGATTTAGCCATTCCTTTACCACTTTTGAGGGGTGTTTGGGGTCATTGTCCTGTTGGAACACCAAACAGCGCCGAGACCCAACCTCCAGGTGATGATTTTAGCTTGTCCTGAACAATTTTGAGGTCTTTTTCAGTAGACCCATAATAAATTCATAAAAGAAGCAAACTTCATGAATGTTTTTGTGACCAACAAGTATGTGCTCCAATATAAAATAAGAGTTGTAAAAATGATTGGAAACTCCAGACAGCCATGACATTATGTTCTTTACAAGTGTATGTCAACTATTGACCATGACTGTACATAAAATATACAGTAGTGATACTCTACACTCGAGTTTAGTTTCCTTTCTGGTGCAGTATTTGCTTTTATCACAACATGGTCTTGCTATTGATTTGGTAGGATTGAAAAGCAATAGTCGACCTTTCTTTACTAACTCAAATTTGATGTCATTTGCCATTCAGAGTTGCAATTTCCAGAGCAATTGAGTTTGGCAAGACATTATTTGCATCGATTCATTTTGTAACATTTGAAATAATACATTTAAAAATAAAAAGGTTTTCTTGTACACGGAAAGCTTAAAATAACGTCGACACCAATGATCTGTGTATGGCGGCAGCAACAGCAACACACTGACGTCCGTCGGAGCTTGCCTGACACAAGAATGTTCTGTGAAACAACAAACTACAGCAGCGATAAGCTACATTTAAAATCTAAGGTTGCCAAGTGTGTCAGAAAACATCCCAGGACTGATGTCACACCCTTTTCAGTCTTTTGCCATGGCCATGCTCCCTCCACCCCAGCAGACGATGGCGTGGAACACCCCAGAGGCCACCACAGTGTATATGTTTCTTTTACATTTTATTCATAGCTGTATGTAGAAGTGTCTGGTTGCATCAGCTCTGGTCTTTTAATGTCTTTAATGTCCTTTGTGTTCTTTGATGTTTCCCTCTTACATGTAAGAGGGATGTGTGCTATTGCTGAGTTGTTTTTTTCCCTTGGCCTCAGTCTGGACCCCTCTCCAGGGGCGCAGGCTTAGACAGATTTTTTAATTGTTGTATTTCCCCCCACTTGTTTACCTGTATCTCACCTTTTTTGTAAGGGGCCGTCAGCAATCCTGTTCTGTCTCCCTGTAATGTTTGTCTGACCTTGAATGGGATTGTGCTGAAAATTGTTATTTCCCCTCGGGATTAATAAAGTATGTCTGATTCTGTTTTTGATTAGACAGTTGACAAGTGCAAGTTTGCACGCCGCTTACAGAAAAAATGGCTGAAATTATGCAAATTAGTAGGGGTGTAATATAGGGATGCACTGATTAATCGGTAACAGAATATATTCGGCCGAATATGGCAAAAAAAGCCACATTCGGCCTTCGGTGGAATGAGTTAAAAACAAGGCCGAATAGTGGCGTGTGACGCAATTTTTTGACGTGGTGACGCAACCAACCAACGTGCAGTGACGTTGGGATATGTTGTGTACCTGTATAAGTGTATGAGGTTACAAGCACACACTTATTGAGATTTAGTGGGGCCTATGTTTACATTATTGGGATATGTTGTGTACCTGTATAAGTGTGTACCTGTATAAGTGTATGAGGTTACAAGCACACACTTATTGAGATTTAGTGAGGCCTCTGTTTACATTATTAGCCTGTTGTGTAGGCTACCTGTATAAGTGTATGAGGTTACAAGCACACACTTATTGAGATTTCCTTGAGCCTTCTGTTTACATTATTAGCATATCTACTGTGGCTAAGCAGACTTTTGCCAAAAGGACAATAATTCATTTGTTGTGGGTTTATCCACTTTAATGCACTTTATTTTTTTTTTTGGAATGCATGTTTTGTTTGAAGACCTAACATAAATGAAAAAACTGTGCTTTTTTTGAAAAGTAAAGACTACTGGAATATTAAAAAAATGTCAATATTCAATAAAAAATTACTTTATTTGAAAAAGATGTCTAAATATTTATTCGAGGCTATTTATGCAATGTTAAAAATATTGTGAAAAACTGCATTCATTATTCGGTATTCGGCCTTCGGCCAAGCGTTTAAATTTGATTCGGCTTCGGCCACAAATTTTCATTTCGGTGCATCCCTAGTGTAATATATTGGAGGCAGCGCCGTATTCAATCAATCAATCAATGTTTACTTATATAGCCCGTAATCACTAGTGTCTCAAAGGGCTGCACAAACCACAACACAAACCACTACGACATCCTCGTATTGCACTTTTAAAACGTGACGTCTGACGGTAAGAAACTAAAACTTAGTGAGTGTAGGTTTTTTTGGCGCTTTTGCATTTGCCGGTCTAAAAATAAACTCCATCTCCCATTATTGTCTGTGCAACACGAGATCAGAGGGCGGGGGCATAGAGCGCAGTAAGGGGGAGGAAATGAGGAAGAGAGAAGTGTGATCGGAGTAGATAAGAGGAATTGTTTATGGACTAAACATGTCAACAAAGTCCACCCATACTATTTTGAGTTAAGTTGCTAACAAACAGATAAAGAAACCCTGGCGAAAACATAACCACTTTGGCAGAGTTCTGCATACTAAAGCTAAAGCTTGGTGTCCAGTGTCCAAGGCGACACAGAGCGGGTCAGGGTGCACCGCCGCTGAGGGAAAGCGTCCAGTAGTGTCGAGGACTCTGCACACCGCAGGAAATATGAGAAGCTACTTAATTAACCATCACCCAGAAAATATATTGGAAGCCAGCAAAGCTAAACATACATTTTTGAAGTAGTTACATTATTTCAAGTAAAATAGTAAGATATTTGCTTGAAACAAGGGATGTTTCCGCACAATTTTTTGCTTTTAAAAATACATATTTTTAGTAATACATGTGATTACAACTTTTTAGCAGTATGAATGTGTTCAATTACTGTCAGTGTTTTTTTCCCTAAACATTCCTGCCACTTCATTTTACACACGATGGCATTTTTTCTTTTGGACTATTCCTTAACAATATTGCACCATGGCCTTTGCTTTTTATTTTTTATTCTAATTGTAATATTTCTCTATTGTGTTTCCATTTAAACCCCCATTATTTACTTTTATTTAAATTGATCTCAACTCTCTACACTGCTGCTGGAATTTTAATTTTCCTGAAGGAACCAATACAGTACTATCTATCTATCTATCTATTTATCTAAAGGTGAGCTACACTTTTTGGGGAATTCTGCCTATCGTTCACAATCCTTTTGTGAGACAAGAACGCGTCTTTTTTTTAATTATTATTTTAAAGATGATAAAAAACGCTTGCAAGATGCCAAAAAAGGTCAATCTCAGACTGGGCTCGTGGGGAGGGGATCCAGACTAAGGCCGAGAAAAAACATTTGATAACCATAATGTGGAACTAGGAGCCAAGTTATGCCAAAAATAATGGAGTGCTTACCCAAATCAATCAGTTGGCCCAAATGGACAACTCTCCATCAAGTAAGTCACTATAATACTGATCATGTATACACCAGTACTTTTCAGTGGTGGTATAGTACAGAATATGATCTATTAGTATCACAGTACTATACTCATAACGGTATACCGTACAACCCTAGTTAATAAACAGTGTACAGAACGTAAATGAAGTATCGTCTGTGTTTTTTAGATGCTTTTATAAAGTGATGCAGAGGCAGAATAGATTGATATAGCTGCATTGCTAGCCAACTAGAACGAGCCGATTATTACAATTTAGAATGCAAAAAAACTTTGGTCTTCTTGTCTCTCATAAGGATTGTGAACGATAGGCAACATGTTTTTAAAAGGTGCAGTTCACCTTTCATACCG